>NW_027498202.1:0-131192 GCF_021521415.1 Bidens hawaiensis | reverse complement strand
TGGTCAAATGGTTTCACAAATAAATGACATGTTATAACCCGTTTAAAAGCTATGGGTTTGGTGAGACCCATGACCCGCTTATTTTTTTTACTATAAAATTGTTTCTTATTATAAATAATATATTTTTCTTTAAAAATTGGATATTAATATTTAGTATATCCCTACTTTATAAGATTTACATATCAAATACTTGGTGAGATTTATTTTTAAAACAGTGAGATGTTATAACTCGTTTAAGGTTATCTAGGTATGATGAGACCCATACCGTGAATTCGGGTCAAATGTACTTGAAGTTTTCATTTACAAATAAAACAATATGGTGGCTTGAGTAAATGTAAGAAACAGTCATAAAACTTTTAAATGTTTCGTTTATTTACGGGGGTTGTTTTATATTATTTGTTTATAATATTTATTTATATTTTGAATTTTCATTTTTTTATTGTATGAAACTTAATAATATACTTATGGTTTGATGATAAATTGTTTCACAGATAAATGAGATGTTATAAACCGGTTTAAAAGCTATATGGTTTGATGAGACCCAAGACTCATTTATTTTTTTTACTATAATATTGGTTTTTTAATTATAAATAATACATATCTTTTTTTAAATAAATCAGATATTAATTTTTAGTATATCTCTACTTTATAGGATTTTTATATCAAATATTTGGTGAGATTAGTTTTTAATTTAATGAGATGTTATAACCCATTTAAGAAATATATTGGTTTGATTAGACCCATGCCCATGAATTCGGGTCAAATGCATGAGAAATCTCCATTTAAAAATCAAGGAAATCTGGCGACTCTAAAAAAATGGGAGCGACCACATCGCTGTTGGTACATGATGTCAGTAGTTCAGTATCTAGTGTCTGTAATCGAGTTTGTATGTTTTGTATTTATGATTAAGCGAAGTTGTCTCACAAGTTCGCTTGATATAGGCGAAGTTAGTGACAACTTCGCCTAAACATGTTAGGCGAAGTTGTCGAATGTTATATAGGTTTAGGTTACGGCTTGTTTGAAGAGGTTGTTCAATACGTGTAATTGTGATCGGTGATTCACGTGTTACTAGTTGCAATACAACGTGTCTTTTGAGTATTGTAACGTGTGTTTGCTTGTGTTTAACGTGTATCGTTTTCTACGCTCGTATCGTCTTACGTAGGGATTCCGCACCTACGTAGAACGAGATATTCCGTGTAAATCCGGCTGGGAACCTGCAATTGGTATCAGAGAGTTTGCTCGTGATTGTGTGGTTCGGGATTATCACACGGGTGTAGAAATCGTTCCGTTCGACTATTCGCGGGACGAGTTTACGTTAATATACCGAGTTTTTGTGTCCTACTCACCTCCCACCATCAAAACACCTTAGCATACCTCGCAAAACGTCAAAATCAAACTTGCAAAAGCTTTGTGTTCATCAGGCGAAGTTGCCGTCACTGTTTGTAGGGTTTAGGCGAAGATATAAGGTTAAGCGAAGTTATTAACAACTTCGCCTACCTCATAAGTTCGCTTCACTTAAGCGAAGTTATCCACAACTTCGCCTAATCAGGCGAAGTTGAGAAGAAAGCGAAGTTGAAAAATCAAGAGAAGTTAAGACTTAAGCGAAGTTAAGTTTAACTTCGCCTACAGTACTGTTCAGAATAAAATTTTTATTTTTGGTTTCTTTGAGTGCTCGTTTGTATTTCTTCTAAAGATGACTTCTATAAATATTACGGAACTGGTGAAAATGGAGGTGGAAGCAGGTTCAGCTACTAAGGCACCGAAAATGCTTAAGGGAACCGATTTCGTGGCTTGGAAAGATCGGTTTGAGCAGTAAGTTAAATATCAAGATGCTAAGATGTGGGTGTGCATTCAAGATGGATACATTCCACCAACGGCTTTGTATGAGGGTCGTGAACAAATTAAGAAATACAATAAGATGGAAGAGGAAGAAAAGAAGATGTATGAGGCTGAAAGCAAAGCTCATGCTGCGATAACAATGGCTCTTCCACAAAAAATTCTTCACACCTTCAGGAAATATAAAACCGCCAGAGAGCTATGGGAAGCGCTTGAAAACCGATATGAAGGTAATGTGGGGATACGTGCATCAAAGATTAAGCTACTCAAAACCCAATTCTCGGTGTTCAAGCATTTGAAGAATGAGTCACTTGATGATATCATCACAATGTATTACCACTTGATGACCGAACTCAGGAACTTTTCAATTGACTATAAAGAAGAAGAGATAGTGGAAAAACTCCTTGATGCTCTCCCACCAAAATGGGAGATGTACACTGTCTTGATGAGAGAAGATAAAGAGTTTGCCAACATTGACTTGGAAATAGCAGTCAACAAAGTACGAACTTTTGAACTTAACATGGTTCGAAAAGAGACACCAACTGATCAGGTTCAGGATCTGGGAATGTATGGTGCGAAAGTTAATTCAAGTTCAAGTTCGAAGTCAGTTCATCTGCTTACTACTCAAAGGGAGACTCGAGCGCTAACTCAACTCATGAAGGTCATGTAACTCTCAACATGGATGGTGATGTGTGTTTCGTAGCTGGTGGAACAAACACTTCTAAACCTCAAACAACAAAGGGTAGTTTTTCTTCAAGTGTTCCGAACAACAACTACTCTCAGATGCCCATGAGTGTTAAATCTGCTGACAGCAGTTTGCTCTCTATGCATCTTTCATTGCTTCTTACGAAAATTACATTAAAGGTAAAATCGTTGATCCTGCAACTTTAGACGAAGACTATGATCAGATCGATGCTGATGATCTGGAGGAGATGGATCTGCAGTGGCAGATGGCAATGATAGTAAGAAGAGTTAAAAGGTTTATGAAGAAGACTGGTAGAAAATTCGTTGGTGAAAGACCAGGTTTTGATAAGTCAAAGGTTCGGTGTTATAACTGTCAACAGAATGGGCACTTTGCTAAAGAATGCACAAATGAACGTGTAGAACGTAGTCAGAACAGGCCAACACAACCGAATGGGGGAAGTAACGAGAATAGGGCAATGATATCCAGACAGAACGGGGAATACAATTGGAATCTGCAAGTTGAGGAAGTGTTCGAACAGGCCAACTTGGTTAACATCGAAACTGAAGGAAAAAACAGAGAGACAATAGAAGATCAAGCTTATATGGCAGAGGTGACAGATCAGCTCTCTGAGGTAAGTTCTAAACTCCCTTGTATGAAATGTGAAAATCTGTCTGAACAGTTGAAAACAATAACTGATCAGTTTGTTAGTTTGGATGCTCAATTTAGAACATTAAAAGAAGATCATTATTTCACTAAAACCAGAGAAAAAAAATTACACGGTAAAAATAAAAGCTAGTGAGAAAGATATCAGAAGTCTTAAAGCCAGTCTAGCTGAAAAAATACAAGTAATTGATCTTAGCTATGAAGTGTTAGAAGAGAAAACCAAACTAATTGCTGAAAGGGATAAACAGATAGCTGATTACCAGGTGAAAGTGGTGGAACTAAACAGAAAGCTTGAGCAATTTAGAAATTCCTCCGCAATACTTGATCACCTAGTAAGTGATCAACGTTCCCCAGTTAAAAGGGGAGGAATTGGATATTCTGAAGTTCCACCACCTTATATCATAACTATACTTATGATCCTAGTAATCAGAAATCTGTTGATGTTGAAATTGGTCAGACAGTTCCTGTTAAAGTTACGATTAAAGATCCAGAAGTTAGTAAAAGCGAAACGAGTAAGCCTGTTTCGAATGTTAATATTTATGTTCCTAGTTCTGTCTCATCAAATTCGGACAAGACATCCGAGTCTAGTGAGACAAAAGAAGAGGCTGTGTTACTAAAACATGGAGAGGAACATAAACCAACTGAAAAGAATTCTCCACTAAACACGTATGTCCCACCATATGTTAGACAAACGGGCAGTAATGCAACCTCAACATCTAAAACAACTGTTGAGACGAAAGTTGAACACAGGAGCTGTTTCAGATGCAATCAAACAGGACACCTGATTGCTGATTGCCCTCTGAATCAGAGATTAAGAGGTATGAGGCCTTCGAAAACTGAGAATAGAACTAACAGTAATTACTATAATGGTAAAAATGAAAACTCATCAAAGTTCAGATATTTGACTAATCCAGGTTTTTAAAGAAGTCGATCTCAGTTTTTCCCTGTTAACAACCAAATCATCAGTAATAATTCATTTAATTCACGAAGGTTTGGATGGCCTCATAGTCAATCCACTAGAAGGTATCCTTTTAGGACTTACAGAAATCATTCTAATACTAACTTTGGACAGCCAAAGTACGGGATGCCTTTTAACAGATTTAATCGACCCAAGACCAATAGGTCTTGGGTCCCCAGATTTTAATCCTTTGCTTTAACCGTGCAGGAACAGTTGAACAGGGCTGCAAACAATCTATGGGTTGTGGATAGCGGCTGTTCTCGGCACATGACGGGTAACAAGAATTTGTTACACGAATGGAAACCTGTTCAGGGAGGTAGAGTAAGTTTTGCTGGAGAGAGTGGTGGTAGAATTACTGGAATTGGGACGGTGACTAATGGTAAAATGAAGTTAGAAAGGGTGAATTTCGTTGAAGAGCTGAAGCATAATCTGCTGAGTGTGTCTCAGATCTGTGACAAAGATTACACTGTGCACTTTACCAAAAATGAAACGATCGTACTGTATCCTGGTTTCAAGATACCAGAGGAATGGATTGTAATGAAGGCTCCAAGGGAAAAGAATACATATGTTATGGACATGAGGTCGACTGAGATGGCAACAGAAGAATCATGTCTTTTGTCAAAAGCAACTGAATCGGAGTCCGAGTTATGGCATCGAAGAATGGGGCATATTCATCTTCGAAAAATGAACTACATTGTCAAGAATGGGCTGGTGCTGGGTGTTCCCTTGAAAAATTTCAACTTTGAAGCCAATGCTTATCGTGCAAAAAGGGAAAGCAACACAAGAAATCTCATCACACCAAGAAGGTTAATTCAATAGTCAGTACCCAAGACCTACTTCACATGGATCTCTTCGGTCCCGTGAATGTAAAAAGCCTAGGTGGAACATCATACTGCTTGGTGATAACTGATGATTTCTCTCGATATTCTTGGGTATATTTCCTGAAGACAAAGGATGAAACGGTTCAGTTGGTAATGAATTTGATTACCAAGGTTGAGAATATTATGGGGAAAAGATTAAATACATCAGGACTGACAATGGGACAGAGTTCAAAAACTATCAGATGGAGATATTCTGCTTACAGAAAGGGATAGACCACTAGTACAGCGCTCCGTATACTCCGCAACAAAATGGGGTGGCTGAGAGGAAGAACAGAACGCTAATTGAAGGAGCCAGAACCATGCTGGCTGATTCTAAACTTCCTGTGGTGTTCTGGGTTGAAGCTGTTGCAACAGCCTGTTATATCCTTAATAGAGTTTTAACTGTTAAAAGATTGAATAAAACATGTTATGAACTTATGCATGGTAGAAAGCCTAACTTGAGTGGTCTCGAACCATTCGGGTCCCCGTGTTCGATATTAAAGACGAACTCAAAATTTGGTGAGATAGCCGACGAAGGTATTTTAGTCGGATATGTTGTTGGGACATCCAACAGACGAGTCTTTAATCTATCGACCAGCAAGGTTGAGGTGGTGTGTAATACTGACATCACAAGTTACAAATCACCAAAACTAAGCACGGGACCCGCTGGGGCTTTCGACTATGATAGGCTTTTTAAATCTTTTATTTTGCCTTACTTGGATTGTGCAGAAGTTGATGAGAGAATAGCTACGAAGATGCTTTATGATGACGAAGAAAATTTTGTGCAACGACCGCAGTACCATGAAAGTCAACCTTCCTCGTCAAATGCTGTCGATACCCCTGCTACCTCTACAGAAGAGGAATTCTTCAATCCTTTTCACTCTCAACAACAATCACCCATTGATGAGCTATCTTCGAACCTGGAAGACAATCTGCAAGTCAGTTCGGTTCCGACTACGAGTGTTCACAAAAATCACCCTTTGGAGAACGTGATAGGTGATCTGTTCGACGGTGTACAAACAAGACGAAGCTTGAATGAGCACACTTGTGTTTACACAAGCATTAAAGATACAGGCATCATTAACGAATGCTTGTACACCTGCTTCATCAGCCAGATTGAACCAAAGAACTATCAAATGGCTCTCAAGGACAGCTCGTGGGTCGAAGCCATGCAAGAAGAGTTAGCCCAGTTCAAGAAGATGGAGGTATGGATTTTGGTTGCAAAACCGAAAAATGTGCATGCGATTGGCACAAAATGGGTTTTCAAATGCAAGAGAGATGAAAAAGGGATAATTATTAGGAACAAGGCAAGGCTGGCTGTAAAAGGTTTTAATCAGCAAGAAGGGATCGACTACAATGAAGTGTTTGCTCCTGTGGCGAGATTGGAAGCGATTCGATTGTTTTTGGCATTTGCTGCACACAAGGAGATGAAGGTGTTCCAGTTAGACGTGAAAAGTGCGTTTCTTAACGGTAAAGTCGATGAGGTTGTGTACGTTGAGCAACCTCCGGGTTTTCCTGACCCAGACTTTCCTGATCACGTGTACAAGCTAAGTAAAGCGCTATATGGGCTACATCAGTCCCCTCGTGCCTGGTACGCAACTCTGTCCGATTACTTGCTTGAGAATGAATTTGAAAGGGGAAAGCTCGATAGCACACTGTTCGTTAAGAGAAAAGGAAGCGACTTTCTTCTGGTTCAAGTCTACGTGGACGACATCATCTTTGCTGCATCAAAAGTCGCCATGTGTCAGGAATTTGAAGCCGTCATGAAAAAGAGGTTTGAAATGAATGCTATGGGTGAACTAACTTTCTTTTTAGGACTGCAGGTTGATCAGAAGAAAGATGGGATGTTCATTCATCAGACTAAATATGTCCAAGACGTTCTCAAACGCTTCAAGATGGAGGACAGCACTCCATTTGATACTCCAGTTTGCGTCAACCATAAACTGGGTGCTGATTCAGACAGTGATGCAGACGTGGACCCCACCCAATATCGGGCAATCATAGGTTCTTTAATGTACTTAACTGCATCTAGACCTGATATTATGTTTGCAGTTTGTCTTTGTGCTCGCTTTCAGGCAAACCCAAAGGAATCTCACATGAAGGGTGTGAAGAGGATATTGCGATATCTCAAAGGCAAGCCTAAGCTAGGGTTGTGGTACACGAAAGGAGGAGACTTGGAGTTAGTCGCCTACACGGATTCTGATTATGGAGGATGCAATCAGAATCAGAAGTCAACAACAGGTGGATGTCAGTTTCTTGGAGGCAGATTAGTGTCATGGCAGTGCAAGAAGCAGACCTCAGTCGCCATTTCTACCTGTGAAGCAGAATACATGGCAGCATCGAACTGCTGCTCCCAGGTTCTTTGGATACAACAGCAATTGCGCGATTACGGTCTGAATTTCACTCATACTCCTATTTGCATAGATAACACTGCTGCTATCTCAGTAATTAACAATCCCGTAAAGTATAGCAAAACTAAACACATTGACATCCGTCATCATTTTATACAGGATTGTGCTGAGAAGAAATTGATTGTGCTCGAAAAGGTTGATTCGTTAGATAATTTTGATGATTTGTTTACTAAAGCGTTTGACAAAACTCGTTTTCAAAACCTTGTTGAGCTAAATGGGATGATCAATCCCGAGTAACCGTGTTTTTCATTTTTATTTTGTTAAAAAAAAAACGTCACTATCTCTTAGAATTATGTCGGTTGCTTCAGTTTGAAGGACATATCTTCGGATATGTTTGGTCCTCATTTCTACCAGTAGAGTATGAGGATAGCCATTAACCAGATGACTGAAAGTGACCGGCCGGTTTATGATGTATTTTTATTCTTTCGCTGAAAATTAGTCGTTCATAATTAGTTAGAAGGACACATACTCGTATGTGGTCGGTCCAGCTGATCCATTGGATCTTCAGGATAACCGTTTACCTGAAGACTTCGACTTGATCGGGGCGATAGAAGTTAAAATTTTTATTAAAGGGAGATGAAATAATTTTTCAAGTCTACTACTTCGTAAGAAGTTTCTTTACTATGTTTAAAAGAAAATTGATCCAACCTTGGAAAGTGATCGACAAACTGATTCTGTGTGCTTAACTAGTGAAGTTATTAGGCCTAAAAGACTTTAGAACAGTCATTGTATGTCATGGTAGCTTTTTATGGTGCGTAAAAGTAGAAGTGATACTGACTAAATCTTCTCAATCTTAAGTGGAAACTCATTAAGAGTTGTGTATGTCTCCGCATATATCTTTCCGAATGATAGGCAGAAAAGCGATTACCCAGTCATACACGAGCCCGTGAGTGTTCTGATTCCCGTAAAGATAGCGTGTCAAGAAACTGCAGTGATCCAGATTCGGGACTTGCAGTTGTTTACTACTCTGAAACTGTGTAAATATTTATTAAAAAAAAAATATGTGTTATTGAGACATTCTAGAGCTAATAATGTTAATACTTCTCAATCAAGATGCAAGAAAGAGAATGGGAAGAAGACTCTACAGATCGACGTGTACTTACTATTTAATCAGACACTACGGGTCGAGGTCAACTCGGGGTGACTTGGGGAAAGCCAAATACGCTTTGACAATAGATAGGAGACATCATAATCTCTGAGGTGTTGCCCATTTAAATTTTGAGCTTAATTGAACCTAACCCGTATCACAAAAGCGATGAAAACCATTTTAAGTTATTTACCGGCTTACAACCTGTTTCTTTATGTCATAATACAGCTGAACATGGATCTATGTGACAGTCACTTAATTAGTATGATTCCTGTTCGGATCTTTTCTAAAACATGTTGGTCCCCGACTAGACTGAAATTTGATCCCGTGTACTTTATTTTTAAAATTTATTCTACTTATGTAGTTGTATGATTTTATACCTGGTTACTTGGTTCTTGATCGGATCAGTTAACTCTTTAAAGGAAGTTTTAAAAGTTAATGGCATAATGTTCAATTTATAAGGGTCTGTTTGGTAAAGTTTCATATTGAGCGAAGTTGAGGAAAGGGGCGAAGTTGTTTAAACAGGCGAAGTTATGGGACAGGCGAAGTTAACCCTAACTTCGCCTGTATAACCTTGACCCTATATAAAGAAATTTTTGGTCAAAGCTCAGTATTATTTTTCAAAACCCGGCGAACTTATTTTCAGTTAACCCTAAGCGAAGTTACTCTTTGAATCAATCTGTGTTATTTTTCTCGATTTCAACTCGTGTTAAAGGTGTGTAGGGTTGTTGTATCTTATAATATATGTCAATGGCGTTAATCAAAGGTCGTTTCGACCCGATTCGTGACCCTGTTCTTTCAAACTTCCAACACCCGCTTTTCAAAATTGTTTTAACGTAGTCGTATTCAACTTGATAGTGTTGATCTCCGTCAAAACATGTTTGGTTGAGTCCGCAATCTCCAAATTGACCAAAATCACTTCGTTATGAACGTCTAAACTGTTGCCGCTTCATATTCAGGCGAAGTTACATGTTAGGCGAAGTTATCATTAACTTCGCCTGGCCCTTTTAATTTTTTTTTTATTATTTTTTATTTTATTAACTGTTATCAGGTGAAGTTAAAGTTAAGGCGAAGTTGTTCCCAACTTCGCCCCAACCCCTAACTTCGCCTATACAGAATAAATCATAACTTCGCTCATGGTAATAGGCGAACTTGTGATTTGACTTCGACGTTTCTCTAACTTAGACTGTTTGTGTTGCAGAAACGGCAGCTGTAGCTGGAGCAGGTGGTGCAGGTGGTGACGAAGGAGAAGATAACAATAGGCAGTTTTTCCCGGGGCATAACATGTATATAACTTTGGACCCAGATGCGAGCGGTGTTGATGATTTCCGCGAGATCATCACGTTTCTTATCCGCTCACGTATCTTCCACGCTATTACTACAACACTGCCTATCTCTTTACCAAACATAGAAGATTTCTGGCAGACAGTGGAATATGATTGTCGAGTCGAGCCCCCGGTTATGCGTGCAACGGTTAACAATCAGATAGTGCAGTTCTCGTCTGAGCAGATCCGGGTGGCTTTGCAGTTTGGAGATGAAACGAGAGACGATCCAACAGACTTCGTGGTTCCATTCAGAGATGGTGCTTTTCTGAGAATGGGCTATTATGGTCCATTGGGGGATACTCAAAGACGAAAGGGGTTCTTGTTAGACCAATGGCGCTTTCTCATGCACGTGATGATCGTGTGTATGTCGGGGAGAAAGGCTGGTACAGATGGAATGGGTGCGACCATGCAGTCGGCAATGACATCACTGACTTACAATAAGTGTTATAGCTTTAGTCAGATGGTGTTCTACGAGATAGACCGTCAAAGACGAGCGGTGGCGCGTGAGAGATTTCTGATGTATCCAAGATTTCTTCAAATGATCTTGAATCATGTTGCTCCCACGTTACCTCAGCGCCGCCCGATTAGATATGTGGAGAGTGTAAGCAAGCGAATCTTCGCTCAGTGTAGATCATCAAGTGCAAGAAGCAAACCTGAGCTCCGTCCTCGACATACTCCATTATTTGGGTACTTGATCAACCCAGAGTATGTCCCAGCTCGTGGGGACGAGTTTCGGGATCCGGCACCACAACAGGCTGGAGCACCTCAACCACCACCTGAGGTACAACAAGCTTTACCTGCTGCTCCTGTTGTGGCACCGGAGGAAAATGTAGACCTTGAAGCTGCTTTTAGCGGTCAAGGCTTCTTTGATATGGAACGTGTTGATCCAGAGAAAGAGGTACAGGTCTCGGTAGCCCGGGTTTCTATTGTGGATGTGTCGGTGGCAGCTACGACGGAGGCTGATTCTGATTCCTCAGATGATAATGTGGCTGAAGCTAGAAAGATTCTGATTACTCAAGAAAGAATTCACGGGAAGAGGAAGAGAGACACCGATGACAGTGATTCGGACTTTGAGGAAGATTTACATCAGTTGGTCCGTAGATCGAGAAGGGAAAGGGCAGGTGCAGGTTTGGGAGCTAGTGAGAGCTCAAGAGTGGTTAGTTTCACTCCACCCGCACTGTCTGGTATGACTATAGTCCCTACACCATTGCCAGTTACAGGGCCAAGCGCCGCGGATGTTCCTGTGGTGACTACCTCGTCTTCCTTCGGCATCCCACCCACTACATTCCAGCTCTCGGCTCCGGATATTGTGTCCTTGCCACCTCCATCTCTAACTCCATCGGAGGTCGTAGCAAGGTTTGTTGAGTCGACAGTTGTTGCTACTGCAGGGTTGTCGGTTACGATACCACCTGCGGTTACGTTTCCACCTGTTTCTGAGGTGCCGGTTACATTGGGAATCCCTCCTCCGTACGCTCAAGACATATCACATCTGAGGTTTGTTTTCGATGCAACCTTATCCGACTCGGAAAGAATAGCAGCGCTTGAAAGGGTCGTGACAGAACAATCAAGAGTAAATCTTATCCAGACTCATGCTATTCAGCGCCTAGTTGCGGAGAATCAGATTCAGTGGTCCCTCCTGATCGAGCATGGTAAAATAATTGATGCCTTGAAACAGTTCTTGGCATCTCAGGGGGAGACGAGCTGTAAGGGTGACGAGCTGAGGACAAAAAAGAGCAACGATCGAGACGATGATCCCAATGCATCGAAAGGTGCAGGTGGAGAGTTGCCAAGAACTGAACAAGCTCTTGGGACTTTCACATCTCAGGGGGAGTCAACGAGTGCAGCTGGCGGTTCAGGGGGTGATGATGTGGTGGTTGTGGATGCTGAGGAGGTGTTAGATGGTGATGATGATGTGTTACCATTGGAAGAGATTGAGAAGATAGAGGCTGAGATCGTGATTGATAGTGAAGTCGAAGAGGGAGAGATTGTGGAGGAGAACGTTGAACATGAAATTCCAACGGTTGAAAAGTCAGATTTGGGTCAAGATACGGGATGTGATGAGACAGAATGGGAGGAGCAGCCAAGATGGTAAGAAGGCTACGCTCAGTGGTTCGTAAAGACTAAGAAACTGGCGGTCCCTACTATGTTCAAGAAAAGTTACAACATCAGGGGTTATGCTGAATCGAAAAAGGGGATTATATGCTGGTTATATGATGAGCAGTTGAGGCCTTTTGTGATTAAACGGTATGATGGGGTTCAGTATTTCAAGAGGTTGTTGAGATCGTTGAATACGTTTCCTGAATGTGAAGTGAAGGACTTAGCCAGGTTGGGGTTTATAAACAGGAGTGATGATAACATGGCTAGGATCATTGGGAAGATAGTCTGGAAGGAAAGCATAAAGGAGAAAAAGTTCGAGCTGTTGAAACCACAGAAAGGAAAGCTCGTTGAAGACAAAGACAGAGGAATGAGAGCAGATGGCAAGCCTTGGATGATAATGAAGTATAAGCCGAGCCGGTGTCTAAAAGAAGTGCCGATGAAACAAATGCCCAAGGATGTGCTCAAAGATCTGAAATGGTGGTACGTTGATTGTGAAACAGCTAAAGCAGTAATGGAGGATGAAGATGAACAAGAGCTGATGAGAGTATATGATCCTATGCATTTAGTGAATTTGTCTCAAGCTGATCTGCAGGTGCTGAACGAGAAAAAGATATTTTACATTCCTGCTTGGAAAGAAGAAGCAAAGAAATATCAAAGAGTAGTTTCAGTTTGTGTACGAGAAGGCGTACATGCTTGAAGATGGAAGATACAAGATTTTTGGGATTACGAGACACGTGTTTGAAGATAGAGATATGAAGCTACTGCTAAGGGGGAGTCTGTTGGTACATGATGTCAGTAGTTCAGTATCTAGTGTCTGTAATCGAGTTTGTATGTTTTGTATTTATGATTAAGCGAAGTTGTCTCACAAGTTCGCTTGATATAGGCGAACTTGTGGAACAAGCGAAGTTAGTGACAACTTCGCCTAAACATGTTAGGCGAAGTTGTCGAATGTTATATAGGTTTAGGTTACGGCTTGTTTGAAGAGGTTGTTCAATACGTGTAATTGTGATCGATGATTCACGTGTTACTAGTTGCAATACAACGTGTCTTTTGAGTATTGTAACGTGTGTTTGCTTGTGTTTAACGTGTATCGTTTTCTACGCTCGTATCGTCTTACGTAGGGATTCCGCACCTACGTAGAACGAGATATTCCGTGTAGATCCGGCTGGGAACCTACAGACACGTAAGATTTTTATGTTTTCGTTTATATATATTATAGATTTAAACGTTTTCTTAGTGGGTACCCTTATGCACATATGAGGTATGTGCCTGGAGCTCATAACTTCTCATAAGAAGCCTTAAGAAGCCGTGTACTTGTTGTGATTACATGTACAACCTACTTTAAAACTTGCACATGTGCACTATTGTATACCAAGCATGCTCGGAAAAAGCCTGATTGATTTCGATTCGGTTTGTAATCAGCCGATTATCTCGGTCCAGTTTGTAAACAAGCCAAGCTCGACTTAAATTTTTATATATTTTTTGTTTTATAGAGACACACATACTCTACTAAACTTTTAAAAAAATTCCATAACTCCATAAATTTCATATTTTCATTTGTTTGCTTCAAGTTTTCATGCTACTAAAAGTTTGTATTCATGGGCATTATATCTAACTCTTTTTATTTCTTATACAAATTTGCAAGCTCCTACAAGTTTCTTTACTAGTCATTTCCCTAAAAAGGGCGGAATCACCATTACATCGCCCCTCTAATCAAATATAGAGATCACATTTTCCAACAAGCCATATCAAGATGACGTGTCTTTACAAATCTTAACTAGCCAAAGTTAGTGAGCACCTTCTTCGATGGTTACACCGGGCAATTAGCTTTACACATTTTAACCATGTTAATGTAGTGAACACCTTCTTCAAGAACTATGTAGTTCTCTCAACTCAATGTCACACACTATATGAAGATGGTGTGCTATCTCACACAAATATAAATGTAATACTATATCAAGATACCGTCTCTCATCCCAACCCAACAATATATCAAGATATTGTATACAGAACACTATACCAACATAATAAATTTACAACACTTACAAGTACTCTCATTTTGGATGTAGATAGATAATTCTTGTAGTATAACCCTTTCTACTTGGTAGCTCTTTTGAACTTGATCTTCTCTTCTTCAAATGATGTATGAAATACCATTAACAGTGAGAGGGATCACCTAGATGTGTGTGTGTGTGCGCATTTTAAATCAAAAGGGGCTAAGGTAAGGTGTTAGGGCAAAGTGGGTAGTCACTCAAGGTACCAGTTTCCTCACCAATCCCATAATATCATATCATTTCATCTTATATTACCTTAAAATCACTTAAACAATACACAACACTCTACTCAATTACCCTAAAATTTTTTTTTTCCTATCCCATTAAAATTTTTAAAGAAATAACCTTTATTTAAAATTAAAATAAAGATTTACATAATTCAAAAAAAAAGAAAAAAAAACTTTAAAAGGAATAGCATAAATAATATATAAACAAAACATACTCTTCCTCGAGTTCCTCGTCCGAGTCAAGATGTGGGGGATCTAAAGTTTCAAGATGTGTCACTAGGGTTGTTCACGAGTCGAGCCCTAGTCGAGCCAGGGTAGTTTTGAGCTCTTGCTCAAAATTAAACAAGGACACTAAGATAGGCTCGAGCTCGATTCTGAAGTTAAATGGGCCTAAGATTGAGCCAACGAGTTGAGCATGACCCAAGCCAAGCTTGGTGGATTTTGGCTCGATATAAAAATGAGCCAACTCAATTTAGGTTGTTTCAAATCAAGTTTTTTGCTTGTTTTATTCGATCAAGCCTGAGCTTCGAGTCGCGAGCTTTTTGAACAGTCCTACGTGCCACTAGATCTAATCGAAGTCGGAAATTTTTTCGTCATCCATCAACTCTTGAAAGATATATTCGTCAAGAAAGAACTTAACCAATGGATCCGTTATATGCATCAGTGATATCGCATTTATGTCGTCCTTTATGATCATGTTGTGCAACAAAACACATGTATACGCCACATTTCTAAGCTTATGCAATGTCCTGGCCCGCATGAGTCGCATAAGAATACCCCCATTTCCCTTTTAGAACATCGAAATCTTGCTCAACATCTTTTCATGCTGATTCTTGCATTTTCTTAAACCTTTTTTTCTAGAGTCTCAACAGGAAACGAATACGCTTTCACAAAAGTCGACCAAGCAAGGCATATCCTGCCGGTAAGGTAGTATCCCCATTTTTATAATCGTCCATTTACACGAAACGAACACCTAAGGGCAGTTCCATTCCTTTCGGGGAGAAAATGTAGAGATTGTTGTAAAATTGTGACGTCGTTGTTTGACCCGGGTGGACCACAAAACGCATGCCAAAACCATAAATCTTATGAGGCCACCACTTCAACCATAACTGTAGGATATCAGTGACCATCACTCATATATTGGCCACACAACTCGGTGGGACTAGCCCTTTAAGTGAGATGTGTACAATCAAGGCTACCCAACATCCCGGGAAGGTGATGTCTTTCTTCATGTGCTTGATGCAAAAGCGTGACACTGTGGTTAGTCGGCCTACGCAAGTACTCCGTGTCGTATAAATCAATCATTGGATTACAAAAAATTCAAGGCATTCATAGGAAGTCCTTTGGGACATACACAGATACTCATCGTATTCGTCTAGAGCATTACCGGTTGCTAGTTGTTTAACGACCGAAGTTATTTTTTTACCGCCATAAAACTCTTTTTCATCTTCCCGCCATAACCCTCTTGAAACCATTTAAAATTCTTTTTTATATTCTTCACAATTTTTAAAAATAACTGTTTCGACATACGAAACCTTTGACGGAAAATATCTTTGTTGTATTTCAGGTCGTCGACAAAATAATCGTCCATAAGTACGTGTTGACCTTGGTCACGATCACGCCACATCCATACGTCTTTTTAGATGTATTTTTAGAGATAAGTCTTTGTCTTCGAGTTAGCCGATCATATTGCCGAAAAAACATTATATCGTTCGAAAAAAATATTGTCATCGGTCAATAGATGAATGTGTGATGATGACGTTGTTACTGATCGGCAACATACCCGTTTTCACTTTGCCTCCCCCCCCCCCCCCCCGGTAAGAACTTGTATTGAAAACACAAAACCAAGAGAATGCATCAAATGCTTTCATGGCCGTTGTCGCTGTCATGGTCGGTTCAAGCGACTATTGATGACCATAATGCTTTTCTTGGTTTTTGTCATTTGAACATCACATAGACTCGTTTTCTAACTTATTTGCTGATTTATAGAGTTCTTGACTGTCACAACTCACAACATCCCAATGTTAAATGTTTTGATGAGATGAATCTTCAAGTTCAAAGCAAAAAAGTTATAAATTTATATTCATGAAGAAATATGAATTAATATGCAACTTTCATGTTACTTACAAAAACCGACAAACTTTGTTGCCAAAATCCTACAACAAAAATTGAATACAAGTGGCAATTTTCATCAAACCACATGGATGGAAAATGAACTTAACTAGTTAACTCGATCTTTCCCTTAATTAAACACTTTCTATTTTCTATGTACAGGAAGATCACCTAAACTAGTCGTGTTCCTTGATCCAACCGGTCACAAACCTAAAATTTTGATACGAACCTTGCCCGTTTAACCCGAGTCTTACTATCTTGTCGCATTTTAATACCATAAAACTTGAATACTTGATGTCTTTTGATACGAACTTTGTCCTTTAATTTATAAAACTTAAATACTTGATGTCTTTTATTTTGGTCACATAATATCCAAGTAGCCATAAAACACAAACAAGTAAGCCACAGTTCAACCTGAAATCAATCCAAACTCGTTTAGACCTAATTCGTGAACCCCTCTCACACTCATGTCGTGTCAAGGTATTGCATAAAAAATTGCAAATCCGATCCAATTTATCGTAATTGATTAGTTAACAGCCCAAACACACAAACTTCATATTTATTTCGTAATCAAATAAAAGAACCACTTATGAAAAGAGATATATTTATAATAACAAATATGTTATCGCAAAAGAATAATTGAAACAGAAACCAAATATATAAATAAATACAATAATAATAATAAAATCAAATCCTCAATCCTCCATAACATGATCAGTTCCTGAAGAGAGCAACGAGAGACAGCAGCACAGACGATCCGATCACAACTCCAGATACCGGAATAGACACGGCGGCTCCGACGTCCGGAGAAGGTGCCGGAGCTGTCGCCTGAGCTGACACGGCGGCAGCGGCGGAGAGTGCCACGATGGCAACAACTGAAGCCTTCTTCAACATGTTGCTGACTTGTGCCATTATTATGTTAATAAACTGAAGGTTTATGTGACTGAAAGTGTGAAATATAAATATTAATAAGAAAACTTATTTGGTTGATGAAGAATATTGTGGTGATATGTTCTATTTTTATAGGGGAAAATTTGGGTGACAGCTTGGTAACCGTTGTATTTATATATATATTTTTTAACGGCAAATTAGGATCACTCACGGACCACTGGAGTATCATAATGTCACCAGCAGAACCAAGCGATCATATCCATCTCCACTAGGCAATAATGCCTAACCACCTATTCAGGAGAAAACCCAATAAATCTTGGAAAAACCCCTCTTGTGGGATTCGAACCCAGAACCTTATGGTCCTTAAGCCTTATCCCACCACCAATATGTTTTTTACTTTTAATTATTTGAGCAGAATGGGCACATGGATACATGTTTCTGGTTATCATTGGTTTTCAACGGCTGAATTTTTAAAAGCCGTGTACAGCTGTCCTCAAGATTACCTAGATTTTTTGTGTATTTTTATATTCTTTTATTATATGATTATATCATTATATTATATTTTGTTAGTATACGTATACCTTTGTTTGAATAATATATATCGATTATTTAGCTTAACTAGTATCGAGAAGAAAGTGAAGATTTAGATTAAGTTTAACTTGTATTAAAAAGAGAGTGAAGATTTAGCTTAACTATATACTTGGCGTCATTATAAAGTGACATGTTCGCACTTGTAAAAACTTACGTGTTATATAATAATATCTTTGATACTTATTTAACATGTTATTATTATTTTTATATATATATATGAGACTATTCTCATTGGCAATCTCACAATCTCAATCTTACATTATAAAATTAATTTCTCTCTCTCCAATCTATATAATTTAACTCAACCCAATTTTTTATACACATTCACAACCCATCCCAACTTAAAAAAATGTTTTTTAACGAAGTCCTTTTTTAATAAAATTTATATCTGAATGTTCATAATTTTTTTTTAAGAAATATTGTGTATTTAATTATTATTTTTAGTTAGAATATTAAAAGTTAATTAAATAATTAAGTTATCAGGGGTTAGTTTAGATTGCAATCTAGGATTGCTCCACCAAACTAGATTGCCAATATAGATTGCATCATTTTCTTTTTTCAATTTCTTTTTTAACTTTGAACACACCAATCTCATTATGAGATTGCCAATAACAGTAGTCTGATAATTAAGTGACGTCTCTGATCTAATATTTTTTAAAAGATATTTGATATATGTGTATACTCATATATAATTACATGTGTCCATGTATAAGTTCATGTTTATGAACTTAAAATTTTTACTCTTTTGGATTCATGTGTTTTATACCATTTGTACAGTGGTAACTGTACTTAAAACGTAAACTAAAATTCCATATTTTTCATGATGATCTATTGCTTTATGCCAATTATCCACCAAAGTGTATTTAAATATTTGCTAGTCCCATAGATTGGCATAGTCATATACAAGTAATCGATCGATATTTTTGATACCTTACATTACTTATTAATGATTTATCTTTATTTTGATTACATATTAATATTTAGTTAATGCTAAATCTCTATTGATTTATAAAATTAAATAAAAGTGTTTAATTGGTGATCTTCAACATTGAATAACATTTATTCATATCAAATCATTTGAATGGATTCTAATCGTTTTAGTTGAATGTTTGAAGATCATCAATAAGATAGTCTTTTCTTCCTCTATGATAGTGCTACCTTCTACATTCAACAAACATCCATGTCTACGGAAATAAAAATGTGGAATTGCTGGATCACTAGTGTTATTAAATCATTGTCTATAATTCGCTGTTTCGCTTCATTTCATATCATTCACACTTCCTTTAAACTCCACCAACCATTGAACCATAGTGGACAT
This sequence comes from Bidens hawaiensis, assembly GCF_021521415.1. NCBI lineage: Eukaryota > Viridiplantae > Streptophyta > Magnoliopsida > Asterales > Asteraceae > Bidens > Bidens hawaiensis. The sequence continues at coordinate 112,077 of NW_027498202.1, read as the reverse complement.
AAATAACAAGAAGATGAAATACTCCAGATCAGTGGCGGAGCCACATAGATGTCACCGGCTTCGGTCGAACCCAGTCCATTTTCGGTTTTATATGTAACTTATAGATACGATTTAATGAGCGAACCCATTCTTTTTCGGCGAACGAATCCGATGTCACGAAATCTCCGGAAACATTTCATCGTTCGCCGGTGAAAAATAAAAACAAAAACTTGAATTTCAAGTATAGACAACGATGTTATCTTTTTCGGCTTGTCTGTCGTCATTTTTGTGACATTTTGAGTACATGTCGTTTAATTTTAAGGCATCTATATAGAAGAAGATGGTTTGAGGAGTAAAAATATGTCTAGACAAGTATTGTTTTTATTATAATAATACTATGTTAGTTACCCGTGTAACACACGAGTTAGAATAAATAAATTTATTTAAATAATAACACAATATAAAATACAAAAAATATAAAGATATATTATATGGTAGAATATAAATTACACAATATGAAAATAAAAGGTTGTTAGAAATTCATAAATCTCTAAATACTTTTTTGTACACAATAGTTGTATTTTTATTTGTAACTTTATTTTCAATATAAAAATATAATGGTTTCACATTGTTTCTGTTTATAACTCTATATAACGCAACACATAATTATCATGAGTTAAAATAAATTGTCTCACAAACAAACCCACTATCTATAATAATTGACCTTAGCTTTTTACTAATCTTTAATGCAAAATAAAAATAAAGTGAAAATTTCATACTTTGAAATTAATCATTTTATTTAAAGGTATAAGATTTTTTTTAATAATAAAAATGTGAGTTCCAATATTACTTTCGGATATAATTTCGGATTCTATAACGCGGTTATCTTATTGTATTTTCACATATAGTTTAGTTTCATTGCATATACCCCTTTTCTAGTTAATATTTTAAGCAACATTACTTCAACGTCGACTTGTAGGACTAATCTATAACTTGACAACCTTAGATTTTAAGGTTATTTAAAACATCCGGAAACTAATATTTTATTGTAACGTATCATTTTATGTCTGATAGAACATGGATAGCGAACACGTAGTTTCTTAAGCGACCACATTTTTCGGTGCAAGTATAACACACTCACTAAAGAAAACTGTATTTTTAAAATCTTCAATAATAGAATAATATACAAAGTCATTATCATATGATTAATAGTGTGCTAATGTCTAACATGTGTATTCCAAAGATAAGTGATTTTATCCACCTGAAAAACCAAAACATGCAGTCTAGTGTTTAAATTTTTGTTAATTTTTAAGATTATGAATTTAACAAAAATGATTGGTTGATTAAATAGTTAACTAAAAAGAAGTTGTAAATGACTACTTTTTTAAACCAACCCGTGGACCGAAACTCATTTTAATCATAAACTGTTTTGACTTGAACCATGTTTGATATTTTAACCGGCTAAAGAAACCCACTTGTTTAAGTTAACACAAACACTAAGAATACATAAATAGTGAATTTGTCTTTTCAGGGGTTGAAAGAAAAAGACTTGTAATTTAGTAAATAATCATATATATTTAATAAGTTAAAGTTTATTGAAATTTAATTTTAAAATTAATCTTGCCTCTTCATCTAATAATATCATTTATTATAAAACCTTAATTAATATAATATATTTAAGACCTTAATTTTTGGAATCATTATTCAATAACAACGTGAAAATTGGTTACATAAAAAAACCTAATATTAATAACTAATATAATATATTTATATAAAACAAAAAAAAACATATTTATGCTGGTATTTAATTGTTTAAATTAGGAAAGTATTATTAAAAAGAAAAAATGAAATATTAAAAATTAAAAAAATAAAATACAAAATTATTGATAGCAAAAATTATTAAAAAGAGAAAATGAAAGATTAAAAAGTAGAAAATAAAAATAAAATACAAGATTATTAATAAGAAAGAGAATTTTAAAGGTATTTAATATGAGAGAGAGGAGGGAATAATAGTATTTAGAGATTTATGAATTTCTAACATTTTTTTATTTTCATATTGTGTAATGTGTAATTTATTCTACCATATAATGTATCTTTATATTTTTTGAATATATTTTTTGTATTTTATATTGTATTTAATTGTTTAAATTAGGAAAGTATTACTAAAAAGAGAATGAAATATTAAAAAGTAAAAAAATAAAATACAAAATTATTGATAACAAAGAGTTATTAAAAAGAGAAAATGAAAGATTAAAAAGTAGAAAAAAAATGAAATACAAGATTATTAATAGGAAAGAGAATTATCAAAGGTATTTAATATGAGATAGAGGAGGAAAAAATTTTGTAAGGATGAATTTGGTGATGACATGTGTCACTTAGTAAGTTTTATTTATTATTTAGTATAGATGTGTAGCACCATATTTTGTTTAATGGCCATCATCATTCATCCATATTTATTTTTATTATTTTTTTTGAACGACTTAAATATTATTAAAAACTCTTTTACATGACAAGAAGTTTGAAATAGAGTAACGTACAACACCAAACTTCATTTTTTTTAAATGTAAACTTACACAAAATTGACCAAGATGTTATGATCTCCTCTATCATCATTTTAAAAAAGTATTTGAACTAATCAGATGGGTAGCAGATATATGATTATTGCTTGCATCTGCTATATTGAAAATGAGTTGTTTATGATAGTCGCGATCGAAGATGTTATGATTTGTTTTCAATACATAAAAACACTATGGAACAATTATAATACATAAGCCTTTTTATTTAATATAACTTTGAATTTTATTTTAATGTTGATGATATACGTTTGTTATGGTTGTGATATTGTGTTTTATTTATTTGGCCACCCGACCCATCTGGGCCTGAAAACTTTGACGCCGGAAAAAAAATCGAACACCAAAAATTCCGAACCCATCGGAAAATATTCCTAGCTCCTCCGCCACTGCTCCAGATGTAGATGAGTCAACGGTTTGAATTAAGTTGGATCAAAGAGGACACAAGTGTTCATGAAGATATAATGCTTTCCAGATTAAGACAAATACGAATGGATCGAGCAAAAAACTGGGATCAAACAAAGACAACAAAGACGAAGGATTTAGCGTTAATATGAACTACATAAGACAGTGAAGAGAGAGGGATCGTGCTCGCGGCTCGCCCAAGGTTTAGTTGATTAACTTTTTAAAAAATTATAAATTTATAGACTAAACACCTTATAAACTTTTCTAGTGTTAAATTCTTTTAATAATTGAAGAAACGTACAAAACAGCCTCGGGTATGAGTATGCTATTTCACCGATGGTTCTCCGGAGTATGGATTCTTCCACCTACAAAACGAGCAGCACCGTGAACTTACCCCTCAGAAAGGGACAGAGGGGTCCTCTTTGGGGTAACCCTCCGGTGTGAGAATAAGAGATTGTAGGAGAAGATAATAATAATCTGAGAGTGAGTAAGGAATTGGAATGTATTTTCTTTCTTACCTCCCCTTGTGGAGGTGGTGTGGTATTTATAGTGCTAGGGTTTCCAATGATTGGGCTCAGATCCCATTAGGGCCTTTTTGGCCTGCTCCTATCGCTTTGCGCCACGTGTCCTTAGGACACCTGGTGCTTTTTCATTGATTATTCTCTGACCCAGGTATTTTACCTGACCCATGTGCAATCACGTGGTAGCACATGGGTTTTGCTGAGTTGTCCACCTTTCATTGGCAGCTGTCAACATCAGCATATTCTTATTTCTTAAAGGATACCTTCTGGAAGGTTGTCTGACGAGCACAATCAAGGTTGTCCTTATCCTGATTTGGATAAGGACGAGGTTGATTATGTGCACGTGTGATATGCGCCTATCCTGAGGATGCGCGAGGTCTTCTCTTTACTCTCACGCGCAGATGTTTCATGCGCAGATGTGATATGCGTGAGCACGCGCAGATGCGCCACGCGCAGATGTGATATGCGTGAGCATGCGATATGCGCCACGCGCAGATGCGCCACGCGCAGATGTGATATGCGTGAGCATATATGGTGCGCGAGCATGTGATACGCGTGAGCATATGTGATGCATGAGCATATGTGATATGCGTGAGCATATGTGATGCGTGAGCATATGTGATATGCGTGAGCATATGTGATGCGTGAGCATATGTGATATGCGCCATGCGCATAGGTTTTGGCTTTGTGCCTTCATGATATCTTGATTTCAAGCCTCTTGTCTATATCTTGTGGGTTGACCCGCCCCGCTCGATGTTAAGGCGGGTACATACCTCTTCAAGCCCCCCCAGTATAATGTGTGTCTTGTCTCGCGTGAGCGAGGTAAGATAGATATTAGACTTAATAGTTTTCTCTTTTAATAGGTTTTGTCTTTTCCTTTTTTATTTCTCATCGTTGCGCGAAATTCTATCCTTTTGGTTGAAATGAATCGTCTATGTACGTGGTTGGTTGGTGCTGACATGCGTCAGAGATGGAGACATGTGTCAGACTTTTCGTGTGCTCGAGGCGCTACAGTTGCCTTTCATGTCCCCTCACACGGTGTCAGGAACACGTGTCGCGCTCGTGTTGGCCTGCACCTGCGAGTGGGGCCGCATGAACTCTGATCAGTACCTGTTTCGTTCCCTTTCATGTCCCCTCACACAGTGTCAGGAACACGTGTCGCGCTCGCGTTGGCCTGCACCTGTGAGTGGAGGCGCGTGAACTCTGATCAGTACCTGTTTCTCTCTCTCCTGGGCCTATAAAAGCAAGCCTTTTGAGTTATTATTCTTCATCTTCCTTGTTATTTCAGAGCTTTTTCCTTCCTTCCATTTTTATTCCGATTAAGTGCCTGTCTTTTGCTTCCAGACTTCCGTTCTTGAAGTAACCTCTGTTTGATTTACAGTTGTATGTCTGATAACCCAGACACCACAATCTCCCCCAGCAAACGCCGTGTAAAGTCATTAGTCATGTCTACTTTGAAGAAGACCGGCAAGGGGAAACGGGCTGCCGAGGCCTCGTCGGAGGAGGTGGGGAAGGTCAAGACAGTGAAGAGGTGGGACGAGATTCCCTGTAAATTGAGACAGTCTGATTTTGACAGTCTCATCGCCTCTCAGGGTTTTCTCCCTGAGTACGGCTGTATGCTCCCGGCGGCCGGGCAAACGGCGGCGGATCCGCCCACCGGCTATATCTCCTTATATTGCCATTTTTTCACTCACTGCAACCTTCGTCTCCCGATGACAAGGTTTGTGGGTGCGCTGCTTCAATTTCATGGGATTCACATATCCCAAGTCCATCCTTTTGGACTTGTGCGCATGACTCATTTTGAGTTCATGTGTAAAGCACATCGCGAGGAGCCCACCCCTCGGCGCTTTCAATATTTCTATAAGCCAAAAATCCAAGATTCTTGGTTCTCATTCGTTCCTCGCAATCAGAAGGTCAAGTGCTGCACTGTTTCCTTCAAGAGCCTTCATGACTGGTCTGAGAAATTTTTTTATATTAAGGCTGGTGTGATTCCCATTCGCATGACCATGCGCGCGATCACTTCTGCGCCCGCGGATGGGAATGTTCTTAAGAACCCAACTGGCGCATGGGTTAATAAGTTGACTGCTGAACCATCCCCCGCCAAGAATATTTGCGAGGAGGCGCTAGTGGGGGTTGGTATGAGCAGGAGGTGGGCCGACAGCGCGACTGAGCCTGTTATCCAAGTTGACGGCTTATGTGAGTTATTAGCTCATTGCATTATTTCTGCGCGAATATAATTCGTTTTTCTGATATCCTTTGTCTTGTTTTGTGCAGTAAGCAAGGAGTACGTCCACGCCGCCTATGATGAGCATATGGAGGGTGGCTCTGTCGCGCTGGGCGCTGGGGAAGTTGGCTTCCCCGATTGCTTTGATGACATGTTCATCCCTGTTGATTTGGGATTTTGCTTTGACAGCGATGCGCCTAATAGGCCTTTGTACTTATGCTTATGCCTTTAGAATACCAAATTTGGTTAACATTTCTGTTGCACGTAATGTAGATGTGCTCGAGAACTATGAGCTGGAGCTCGCGGAAGAAGAGGTGGAGGAGGAAGCTGAGGTGCCCCAACTCAAGCGTAAAGCTAAAGGGAAAACTGGCGCAGGGGCCAGTAAAAAACAGAAGAAAAATGACGCCCCTGTTGCTCAGGATCCTCCTACTCAAGCGAAGGGACTTGAGAAAACCCAGGAGTTTACCTCCAAGTTTTCCTTGTCTTCTTTGCCTTAAGGTGTGGGCAGACCTCCTGTCCACACGAGGTATGGTGCCGCCACCTCCTCCCTTCGCGCGGCGGAAAAGGGAAGCGGCGCTGCGCCTGCTGTTTCCTCTTCTCCAACAGGTATACTCTGTTTATATTTTGAGCGTGATTTCGATAGAGTTATTAATGAATCTTTGCTCACTCAAATGTTTGTAGAGCCGGCGACCTTGGTGGATCAACCTCAGGCGCAACAAGGTACGAGGCTGCGCCGAAGGTTGCTTCGAAGTCCCCTGTTTTACCATCAAAAAGGGGGAAAATGGACTTCATGGCGATGTTTAACTCGCGAACGGCGGTGCGCCAAGGTATATATTGCGCTTTTATTTTCTGACTTTTTTCTTTTAAATCAAGTCCTGAATCATCTCTTTGTTGGTTTTTTCATAGGAATTATAGCTGGCACACAAGCTGCTGGCGGCACTGCTGGTGCCGGCGCCAGCGCCGTTGGTTCTGCTCCTGCTCCTGCAAGCACTGAATCTCCCCTCATTGGGATTACTAAGGAGCAGGAGGCTGTTTTACGCGCTGATCTAGCGGCGTCGAGACCTCCCTCACCTCCACCTGCGCGCAGCCCTCCTCGCGAGACTGGTTTTGATTTTTCCAGGTCGCAGGAGAAAAGGCCTGTTACAGAGGAAGATGAGGAGGTGCATTTTGAAGACTCCGATGGCGGCCGCGCAAGCCCTGTAGCGCCACGAGATTTCGTGGCGCAGCCTTCTCATGGGGCTGGCGCTGACTTTTCTGCTTGCTCCCCGCAGGTATAAGTTCGTTTTGCTCCGCTGCGCGGACTTCCATATTAGTGTTTAGATGACTAGAACATTGCTTTGTGTTTGTAGGAAGCCGATCACATTTACCGCCCGAGATGGAATATTACTGAGGATAGCTCATTTCAGTCCATGGGTGTGTGTGAAGACTTCTGGGCTCATTCTGTGCCTCCAGCTGAAAGGAGGTTTCAGGAGGACCGCGCTCGCGTGGACTTGCTCAATGACCATCTTTTCGCTGGGCCAGCGTTCTTTGCTGCCTCCCAAGAGCTTCGCTATGATTACGTAAAGGTGCGTGATGCTCTTGCGGAGGCCAAGCAAGAGGCTAAGGTATCTGCTTGGAATCTTTCTGACGCTCGAGAGAGAGTTGAGAAACTCCAAGCAGAACTCAGCGAGAACCGAGCAAGTGCCAACGCTGCCTTCGTGAAGCGCGGGCATGAGCTGCAGGCTGCGCGGGAGAAGCTGCAGGCAGCAGAGGCGGACGCGGCCAAGTACGCGTGGCGAGTGCGCGACTTAGAGCTGGATGCAGAGGCGCGTGACCAAGCTCTTGTGCAGTCTATCACTGACAAATCTTCATTAGAGAGTGAGGTTGCGCGCCTGAAGAAAGAGCTTGAGGCCGCGCGGGCAGAGAAGGATGAAGCCCTGGCGACGGCAGCGTCTAGCCAAGAAGCGCTCGATGCTGCGCGAGCGGAGAGGAAAGAGGCCTTGGCGGCAGCAGCGTCCGACAGAGAGGAGCTGAAACAGACCAAGGAAACTGTTGAGTTGTTAAACTCTCAGATTCCTGCTCTTGAGACGTCTGTTTCTTCCCTCGCGCAGGATCGCCAATGGCTAGTCTCACAAGGTATGACTCGTTGCGCTTATGCGATGAAATACTCAGACGAGTTTCAGACCCTTGTGATGGATTGCAACGCTGCCTCGCGCTTGGTGGGTCGAGCTGAAGGGTTTAAGGATGGCTGTGAATATAGCATGCTGAAGAAGAACCCATCCGACTACCCTTATCAGCTCGACGTTGTCTGCGCGGACATGGCCGAGGTGGGGGAGAAGTATTTGAATACTCCCATTCTCATCCTTGAGCAGGTATTTTAACCTTAATGAGTTTACCTAGACTTATTTTCCTAGTCTTTTTGTACTCACACTTTTCCTTATGCTTTGCAGATAGCCTCGCTTGCTGATCAGCCCGATCTCGGCGCTCTAAAGAAATTACTTGACGAGTGTGAAGGGGCTGGTGGCGGCGATGATGGCGCGGGCAATGCTGCCTCTGCTAGCGGCTCTGGCGTGGCCAAAGGACCCGCTCCTGACACTATTGTGATAGAAGACGACTCCGAACAGCTTGACTATGGGAAGTTTGGAGATGACGAGGAGCGGGCTGCGCCAGATGCTGAGGGTGGTAATGATGAGGGCGATGAAGAGGCTGACGTTGATATAGAAACTTGAGAAGCCCTTCATGTTTTTTTGTTTTTTTTTTTTTTTTTATTTGTAGTTTGTATCTCATCATATTGTAAATTTTGTAAACTTCTATGTTTTGGAATGAAATTTTGTTTTTTCCTTATTCGCATCTTGCGCATTCCCCATTCATCTCTTTATATTGCATGTTTGCTTGTTGAATATAAGATATGCTTGCACGTTGAAATAAGAACAAGGTTGTAAGGAAATTATTTTACTTAATCCTTGTCGTATTTTAAGTGATTTTGCAATATTCTGACTATGTTGACACGTGCCTTGGCGTTTCATTATTCCTCTTTTGCGCGACGTTATCGCGCATTTATTATAGGGAATTATGAGTTTTTTATCCTTCACGTGTCAGTATGTGTTACTCTGATATCCATTACAATTCCATGCGCGACCTCGACCTGAGACCTTAACAACTATGTTTTGGCATGTGCTTTGCCTTAGTTGTGCTTAGGTATTTTTATGGTCAGGCTGCGCAGCATGTAGGATGGATGTTGTGAGTGATTTGAGCTAAGGCTCATATTATTGGGCTAAGGCCCTGAGCTAAGGCTCATATTATTGGGCTAAGGCCCTGACGTTTTAGAGTTAAAACTCGTTAACACGTTTGAGCTTGAAGCTCGCGCATGTATGTTTTACTTCGTTTTATTTTTTGTTTTGATGTCAATACAATGCTGTCATATTGCTCAAAATTAATAAAGGGAAGTGTGAAACATGTATGCAAAAGGTAATAGAACACACATTAAGAGAAGATAGCGCATATCATTATTCATAATGGCTTAAAAAGCCTTGATTACAAACTTGACAATTTTTACATGAAACATTTTCTAAGCTGTGCTGCGTTCCATGCGCGCGGGATCTTCTTTCCATTCAAATTTTTTAAAGCGTATGCGCCTTTTCCCAATTCTTCCGAGACTTGATAAGGTCCCTCCCAATTGGGGGACATCTTTCCCCGGGGTATCGCGCGGCTAGCTTCATTGTTTCGAAGGACAAAATCATTCTTCTTGAAGTGGCATTCTTTCACGCGCTGATTGTAATATTTTTCCAGTTTTTTCTTGTATTTGGCTTCACTGATGATAGCTGCCTCTCTGCGCCCTTCAAGTAAGTTGAGATCCAACCTCCTTTCGCGCTCGTTATCAATCTTACTCATCATGAGCACTCTATGGGATGGGCATCCAATTTCTGCTGGAATCATAGCCTCCGTTCCATAGGTTAGGCTGAACGGGGATTCGCCATTGCTGGTTTTGCTTAATGTCCTGTGCGCCCACAAGACATTAGGTAGCTCTTCGACCCAAGAATGGGATTCTCCCTCCAACCTTTTCTTCAGCCCATTTAGCAAGCTTTGGTTCGCGCGCTCCACTTGGCCATTCCCCTGAGGGTGGTATACTGAAGTGAAGATTTGGTTGATGCGCAATTCCTTGAGCCAACTGGATATCTTCCTGTCAGTGAATTGTTTGCCATTGTCGCTCACAATTTCCATGGGAAAGCCAAAACGGCATATGATGTGGCTCCAAATAAATTGCTTCATCACCTCGGCTGTGATTTTTGCTAGTGGCTTGGCTTCAACCCATTTTGTGAAATAGTCTATTGCCACTACCAAAAATTTTACTCGCCCTTGCGCTTGCGGTAGGGGACTCACAATATCGATTGCCCATTTGTGGAAAGGCCATGCGGAAGTCACCGGAATCAAGTTGTTCTTTGGCCGCATGGTGTTTGGCGCATAGCTCTGACACGCTTTGCATTTTTGGATCTCTTTTAACGCGTCCAAGTACATGCCTGGCCAATAGTAACCTGCGCTCATTGCCTTGGCAACCACCATGCGCGGGCCAGCATGTATTCCACAGATTCCTTCGTGTATCTCTCTGATCACATAGCTTGCTTCCTCAGCATCTAGGCATTTCATGAGTGGTCCAAGATAAGAGCGTCGATATAATGTACCATCAAGCAGTTCATAGTTCTGCGACTTGTGTCTTATCTTCCTCGCCTGTGCGCGATCGTCCGGTACCTTTCCCTCCTTCAAAAATTCCACTATTGGAGTTATCCATGATGAAGGTGTTGTATGAGTTACAAGGACAGACTTCGCTCCCACCGACGGGTTGCTCATTATTTCTACCCTGACATCTTTGCCAAAGTGATCGAAGCTGGTTGATGCCATCTTGCTCAGCGCGTCGGCAGATTTGTTTTCACTGCGCGGAATATGTATGATTATGAAGCAGTAGAATTGCTCGATGAGCTTTTTCGCCTGCTCTAGATACAGAGGCATGTGTTCTCCTTGGCATCATAAAGGCCATTGACCTGTGCTGCTACCAAGTATGAATCAACATGGGCCTCTAGCTTTTTAACTCCGAACTTGTGCGCGATGCGCAGGCCAGCCAGCAGGGCTTCATACTCAGCTTCGTTGTTGGTGCTCTTGAAATCCAACCTGATTGCATAAGTATACTCATGATTTTCTGGATCCACCAGTTTGAGGCCTGCGCCGGACCCTTCGTTGTTTGAAGCTCCATCAGTGAATAATCTCCAAACATTTTCTTCATTATTGGCTCGCGGAGGGTCTACCTCGCGCTGAGCCTCTTCAATTTTTCCTTCAGGGATTTCTGCGATGAAATCAGCTAAGACTTGTCCCTTTATTGCTGGACGAGGCTTATAGGCGATCGTGTGCTCTCCTAATTCCAGCGCCCATTTTGTCAGCCTTCCTGAGAGCGCGGGACGCCGCAAGACTTGCTGGATGTTGTAACCAGTCAGAACTTCAATAGGATGACCATTGAAATATCTATGAAGCTTGCGCGACGCGTGTGTTAGTGACAAAACTAACTTTTCCATGATGGAGTAGCGCGTCTCAGGATCTGTCAGCACCCGACTCACATAATATATTGGTGTTTGGATTCCCTTGCGATCCACCAACAACACTGCGCCGATGGCGCGCTCTCCTGCTGACAGGTACAATGTTAGAGTTTCGCCAGGAAGTGGAGCTGTGAGCGCAGGAAGATTTATCAAACATTCTTTTATCTCACTGAAAGCTTGCTCGGCCTCAGGCGTCCACTTGAATTGGCTTTTCTTTAGGCAATTTCTCAATGTGTTAACAAATGGGGTAGATTTGCTTGCATGGTTCGCTAGGAACCTGTTAATTGATACCAATCTACCATTCAACTTTTGAACTTCCCTCATGGTGGATGGTGAGGGCATGTCAAGGATGGCCTCCACCTTCTCTGAGTTCACCTTGAAACCATCCTTGGTGACCATTACACCTAGAAACTTCCCTTCTTGTACGCCGAAAGTGCATTTGCTCGGGTTGAGCTTCATGTTTACTTCCTTTAGGCGCCAAAGGGTTTCTTCGATGTCTTTGAGCATTTGTTTTTCCTCCCTGCTTTTGATCACCAAATCATCCACGTAGACTTCTAGGTTTCTTCCAATTTGCTCGTTGAAAACCGCATCCATAAGTCTTTGGTAGGTGGCTCCCGCATTCTTCAAACCAAAGGGCATTTTTGTGTAACAAAAAACACCCTTGTCGGTTCTGAAGGTAGTCTTGTCCTCGTCTTGTGGTGCCATTTGAATTTGGTGATAGCCCTTGTAGGCATCCAGGAAACATTTGAGCTTGAATGGCGCCACAGAGTCCACCTTCGCGTCGATGTTTGGGAGGGGGTAACAATCTTTTGGACATGCTTTGTTGAGGTCCTTGAAGTCAATGCACATCCTCCATGACCCGTTGCTCTTCTTTACCATAACAGGATTGGCTACCCATGTCTGGTATCGTATTGGGCGGATGATGTTTGCGCGCAGTAGATCCTCTACTTGCTCATTCATGGCCTTCGCCTTCTCATCCCCCATGACTCTCTTCTTTTGAGCAATTGGCTCTACAGACTTGAACGTGTTGAGAGAATGTTGCGCCAGGTCTCGCGGAACCCCAGTCATATCAGAATGTTGCCACGCGAAGACCGACATATATGTTGTGAGCAATCTTTTCATTCTCAACCTCGTGTCGTCTGATATCGTAGCTCCAATTGTGATTGTTTACTCTGGGAATTTTGGGTTGAGAATTCATTCCTCGGGCGCGTTGTCTGCCATTGGAAGTTTCATTCTCTCTTCCCGCGGTATACTTGTCACTGCGCACAAATGATCTCGGTATACAAATGTTACACCTGTTGGTGTTGGGAACCCCAACGCGCCGTGCGCTGGCGACGGTATGGCGTTGAATTGGGCAATCGTTCCTCTACCCAAGATCATATTGTGGCATGAAGTGGTGGGCAAGACCAATAAGTTGACAATTTCGGCTCGCTTGTGTTTCTCATCCCCCATAGTTAGTTCAAATTGTATCTGACCTAGGGGGTGAATGATTTCATTTGAAACACCAGAGATTGGTGCATTCACAATTTCGAGCCTTGCTTGGTCTGCTGGATCCAACTTCCTGAAACATTGCTCATACATGATGTCTGATTCACTGCCAGTGTCCACCAGGACTTTTGACACTTCATAATGAGCAATGTGTGTAGTGATGACTAGAGGACTGCTGATAGAAGGGCCTCCCCTGATTCTTGGGAAGATTACTTGTTGCTCGCGCCAATCTCCTTGGACTTGCGCGCTTCTCTTTCTCGATCTTTGCCCTTGCCTTCCTCCCTCGGCTACACAGATTCTTTTGAACTTTTTGCTGGCTGAGGCTCCATCTGGTTGTTCATTTTTTGGTCTTGGGTTTTTCACCAGGTGAGCCAACTTGCCTGATTTTACATCTCTTTCAATCGCATCCTTCAAATGGTGGCATGCATCGGTGTTGTGCCCTGTGGACTTGTGAAACACACAATACTTGCCACTGTTTGGTGGTCCCTTATAGTGTAGTGGCTTGGGGCTTTTGAACTGGACATTCTCTGTGCTTAACACTTGTGAAGGCGTTTTAGTGAGGGGAGTCCATATTCTTGGTAGAAGTCTGTTAGGCTCTCTGCCGCCTTCCCTCTTGTCACCCTCTCCGCGATTACGAATGTCTTTTTGGGGATGGGGTGAGCTTGGTTGCGCCTGCTTTTCTGCGGGAGAAAAACTGGTTTGTTGCAACCTGGACCATACAGAGTTTTGTTTGCCCCTCCTTTCGTTGTTGCGCGGTGCTTCTGCTTGATGCCCTCTTTCTCTTGCTCTATCTTGGGCAATTTGTTTTTCATTTCGCGCGAAGACTCGCGATGCTTCCATTAGCTTAGCCCAAGTGGTTGGCATGCCATCTCTGCTCACGAGAGCTCTGCGGAGTTGATCACTGCGCGCACCTTGTATAAAGGCCACGCGCAAGAGTTGCTCAGTGATACCTCCAATTGCAGGAGATTCCTGATTGAAACGAGTTATGTAGTCTTCATTCGTTTCATCATTCCTGCGCACGCAGTGCATGATGTCATCAGGGTCGCGCGTGTGTCTGCGCTGCTGTACGAAGTGAGCTTGGAACTTTTCCAATAGCTCTTCGAACCCGTCGATTTGCCCAGTCGGCAAGCTTTCGAACCAGACACGCGCCGCGCCCGTGAGGCAGCGAGCAAACATGTGACACCATGTTGGCATCGTCCAGCTTTCTAGGTTTCCAGTGTTATAAAAACCTTGTAAGAAATCGTCTGGATCTGTTGTGCCATCGTACTTGCCCAACCCACTTGGCATCTTGGTTTTGTGTTGAATGGGAGCCTTCGCGATGCGCTCAGTGAATTTTGAATGCTTCACCAAGATGGCTGGCCTGTACGGTGTGGTTACGTCCACTTGCCCTCTCGCTGGTGGGTTGTACGGTGTGTACAGATCCAGATCGGCTTTGGCTCCAGGCGCCATGTTCATGTGCGCGCGGATCTGTGAGCCTCCTGCGTGAGTATCTCGCGTCTTCCTCATGCTGTGCACTTCTTCATCACTAAACTCAGCGTGTTCAGTGTGAACAGAGTGACCATCTTCCGGCGCGCGCGCCCTTTTTGTTGTTCCTTGAATGGTTTGCTTATCAAACGCGAGCCTTTGTGTTAAGTCGGCTAACTTTTTGTGTTTGACCAGCTCATTGTATGTGTCCATTAAACGTCGTTGTTCGTTTATGAGCCATTCTTTAGGGTCATTGGTTTCATCTTCTGGACCCATTGGTCCTTTTTGTTTCGCGCCAGTAAGATTTTGGAACGTGAGATCGTTTGGAGGAGTTTCAGTCTGGCTATGAGGAGTTGTGATGAAGGGATGGTTACTGGTGGTGCGCGCAGAATCACGCGGCACCCTCAGAAACTGTTGTCCCTCATTAACATCCTCACGCTCAATATCCTCCAGAACTTGATCGTTGTTTCGAACACCAGAAACCATGGTGAAGTTTTTCAGAGAGAACTGATGAGATTTTGTTGTCGTTGTAATAGGTGATGGCGCCAATGAAGAAACGTACAAAACAGCCTCGGGTATGAGTATGTTATTTCACCGATGGTTCTCCGGAGTATGGATTCTTCCACCTACAAAACGAGCAGCACCGTGAACTTACCCCTCAGAAAGGGACAGAGGGGTCCTCTTTGGGGTAACCCTCCGGTGTGAGAATAAGAGATTGTAGGAGAAGATAATAATAATCTGAGAGTGAATAAGGAATTGGAATGTATTTTCTTGCTTACCTCCCCTTGTGGAGGTGGTGTGGTATTTATAGTGCTAGGGTTTCCAATGATTGGGCTCAGATCCCATTAGGGCCTTTTTGGCCTCCTCCTATCGCTTTGCGCCACGTGTCCTTAGGACACATGGTGCTTTTTCATTGATTATTCTCTGACCCAGGTATTTTACCTGACCCATGTGCAATCACGTGGTAGCACATGGGTTTTGCTGAGTTGTCCACCTTTCATTGGCAGCTGTCAACATCAGCATATTCTTATTTCTTAAAGGATACCTTCTGGAAGGTTGTCTGACGAGCACAATCAAGGTTGTCCTTATCCTGATTTGGATAAGGACGAGGTTGATTATGTGCACGTGTGATATGCGCCTATCCTGAGGATGCGCGAGGTCTTCTCTTTACTCTCACGCGCAGATGTTTCATGCGCAGATGTGATATGCGTGAGCACGCGCAGATGCGCCACGCGCAGATGTGATATGCGTGAGCATGCGATATGCGCCACGCGCAGATGCGCCACGCGCAGATGTGATATGCGTGAGCATATATGGTGCGCGAGCATGTGATACGCGTGAGCATATGTGATGCATGAGCATATGTGATATGCGTGAGCATATGTGATGCGTGAGCATATGTGATATGCATGAGCATATGTGATGCGTGAGCATATGTGATATGCGCCATGCGCATAGGTTTTGGCTTTGTGCCTTCATGATATCTTGATTTCAAGCCTCTTGTCTATATCTTGTGGGTTGACCCGCCCCGCTCGATGTTAAGGCGGGTACATACCTCTTCAAGCCCCCCCAGTCTAATGTGTGTCTTGTCTCGCGCGAGCGAGGTAAGATAGATATTAGACTTAATAGTTTTCTCTTTTAATAGGTTTTGTCTTTTCCTTTTTTATTTCTCATCGTTGCGCGAAATTCTATCCTTTTGATTGAAATGAATTCTATCCTTTTTTATTTCTCATGTCTTCAACCAACCAACCAACAAACAAAACCCTAATTTGCTCTCTGCTAATTTACGCTTTCAATTACTCAACACAAAACAATGGCGCAAGTTAGCATTGTGAAGAAGGCATCTGCCGTCGTGTTGGTGGCGTTAGCGGCCGCTGCCACGGTGTCCGCTCAGGAGTTATCTCCGGCACCGGCGCCGGGTCCAATCGCCGGAGATGGGTTCTCGGTTCCGGCGTCTGGTGTAATGGTTGCCACGTCATTGGTTTTGTCTTTTGTGGCTCTACTCAGGAATTGATTTGTTGATCTGGATGTAATATCTTATTCTATATACAAATTTGTGTTGTGGACTTGTGGTTGTATGATTATCCAATAGTTGTATTGGATTATGATTATGATTTGATTTTATTCTTTTTGGGTTATTTTATTATTGTATGAAATTATGAGCTGAGGCTATATTAATTATATGTGAAATTTTTTAGTTTTTTGTGTGTTATATTTTATTTTTATGAACAATTTTTTTAAGAAATGGGAATATGAGATGTGAACTTGTTATGTCATAAAGTTGTATCAGGCAGAAATTCAAATCTATCAAAAAATAAAATTAACTGTGGGTTGCTGATGCTACAAGGTTTTTTCATTAATTAATATAGAATCTTAAAAGAGAAAAAAAAAAGAGAGAGAGAAGAAGATGTAATAACTTGTTTCTCATTTCTCAAGGAGTTCTGGAAAATTTCTCAAATGATGTTTAATTTTGGAAAATAATTGCATAATTAAATGTTAAAACCCAACCCAGCTCAATTACCCATCATCATCATCATCATCATCATCATCATCACCTATTTTAATAGATCACAAAACCCTAAAAAACTAATTTATTGATTTATTTGCTTATAAGTTAGGGGGTATTTGGGATTGCTTATTTTCACCAACTTATAACTTATAATATTTTGAAAAACAATAAGGTGTTTGGGATTGTATATACTGTGAGAGGAAAAATTTCATAAGTTAAATTTTTGTGACTTTTTAACTTAATAAAAAGTTATAAGAAGACAAAATAAGGAATCCCAAACACCCCCTTAATCTAATCTTTTTTTTTAAAAACTCCTTAAAATGTCATAAGTCCTTTTCAAGTTATCACAAAAGGCATTTTCAACTTAAATAAGGAATCCCAAACACACCTTAAAATCCTCATCTTGGTTCTTGGGGTTTCGCATCGTAGCATGACGGGCATACTCAATAATCCAAATTCCAGTCGCACTTGCAATCGCAAGATGAATATGGACAAGGTAAGAACGAACACTATATTATGTTGTGCTTTTTATTACTTGCCGGTACTTGTTCTATTATAGTTAGGGCTTATAAACTCATGCATTCATTGCTTGTTGCGCATTTGGTTGACAAAAAAAATCTAAAAAACGAGATAATATATATGAATATTATTATATTAACCAATATAGTCCACTTTGCTCATAAAAAACTTACGACTTTGTTTTTGGTTATCTGGGTGGGGACTTATAGGAGGACACACGTCCTAGAACTTGTCTCACCGAAACACTTAACCGTGAACAAGTTGGTTAAGTTTGAGCTCGGCTTGTTTGGCTTAATAGGGGTTGAGAAAAGTTTTTTCCAAGTTCAAGCTTGACTCGTCTATTATCATTTAATTAATTATTTAGATAAATTACTTGTATACAAATGATATGTGTATACAAATAAAATATTATATAGTTATTTTTGTAATATCCATAATATAGATATAAATAGATTTTAAAGTAAAAAAACATACAAATAACCAGAGTAATTAATATTGTTATGCTTGTTTTTGTTTTTGAAATCGAGTTTTAATCGTCACGCTACTCCATTTATTGTAGTGTAATTATTATTACACTATAACTTCGTTGAGCTATGTATATAAAGCTTGGCATCAGACTCGTTTATTAGTACATTTTACTTTTTAATTTGTTCGATTTTAGTTTCTAACGAGTCGATCTCGAACAATGAGCTACCCTCATGGTTTACACCTCTTTCCATAGCCAAAACACACAAAAAAATTGCAAATAGTTTCCTTGTAAAAAAAATATATATTCTATTAAAAAAAATAATTTATCATCAGTTCAAGTTAACTGTACACAAATTTGTTTTTGGCAGATTGTTATTTTACATTAAAGGCATGGAATGCACAGAAAGCTGGAGCAGCTGCAGTTCTTGTAGCCGATGACCGGCCCGAGCCCTTAATCACCATGGACACACCCGAAGAAGGCCATGCCCAAGCCGATTACTTACAAAACATATCCATCCCATCAGCTCTCATAAGCCAGTCACTTGGTGAAGCCATTAAAAAAGCCTTAAGCAAACCAGACATGGTAAAAGTAAATCTTGACTGGAGAGAAGCTCTCCCACACCCTGATGACCGAGTCGAATACGAGTTCTGGACAAACAGCAATGACGAGTGCGGCCCCAAATGCGACAGCCAAAAACAGTTTCTTAAAGATTTTAAAGGGGTGGCTCAAATATTGGAAAAAAAAGGTTACACTCAGTTTACACCACATTATATTACTTGGTATTGTCCTGAGGCTTTTATCTTGAGTAAACAATGTAAGTCTCAGTGTATTAATAATGGGAGATATTGCGCTCCGGACCCGGATGAGGATTTTGGCTGCGGGTATGATGGGAAAGATGTTGTCGTGCAAAATTTGCGGCAAGCGTGTTTTTTTAAAGTTGCTAATGAATCGGGAAAGCCGTGGCTTTGGTGGGATTTTGTGACGGATTTTGCAATTCGATGTCCGATGAGAGATGAGAAGTATACTAAAGAATGTGCTGAAGATGTGATTGCATCACTTGGTGAGGTTTTAAAACATTTAATGACTGATTCAATGTACAAATAACTAGAGTAATTAATTATTATTACACTGTAACTTTTGAACTAGAGTAATTATTATTACACTGTATTATTTTTTATAACATAATTATTCTCGTTCAAAACTTTAATTACTCTAGTTATTTATATGTTTAGTATGTTAATTTTATTTGTATCGGATCTCATCCTTATAATAATGTGATTAGTGACTGTTTAAGTTCTTATGTCACTAAATACTTGTGGCTATCTTTCTCAGGTGTTGATGTGAAGAAAATACGAGAATGCGTGGGCGATACAGAAGCAGATGTGGAAAACCAAGTGCTCAAAGCCGAGCAGAACGCGCAGGTTTATTGATCAATTTAGAAGAATTTACGATATAATTAAAATACTCGACTAGTTTTGGAATCAAGAGGTTTAAAGAGGTTAAGTTTGTGATTTCACAGATAGGTAAAGGCCCCCGCGGAGATGTCACTATATTGCCAACACTCATCATAAACAACAGACAATTTCGCGGTATGAAACATATAACAAGAATTAAGATTCAAATATAGCTCGATCGCCACATAAACCCGTAGAAATGTTTACTCCACACATCCTAACTTGTAACAATATTTATACAATTATACCCATTTCTCTTTGATCTTAAGTAAATCCAACTAAAATAATATGACACTAAGATCACCAACAACATATAGACATTTGATATCCATATAAATGTAACTTTACCAGGTAAGCTCGATAAAGGAACGGTTTTAAAGGCCATTTGTTCAGGATTTGAGGAGACAACAGAGCCAGTCATTTGTTTAAGAGACGGTCAGTTCTTCTTTAGACATGTTACTTATTAACTTGTATAATTTCTCCTATTTTATCATAACTTAAACTTCAAATATTACATGAAGTCACATGTACACTTAATTGAATCGAGTTATCTATTTATGATGCTTCTAGGAATTGAAACAAATGAGTGTATGGAAAACAACGGTGGATGTTGGATCGACAAAGCTTCAAACATCACAGCCTGCAGAGTACGAAGAGCTTTTTCTCATGATCTTTATTGGTTTGTTTTCACTACTAGAAAAAGAGATGTTTATCTACAATTGAATTCGTAGGAAATTTGTTAGAAAATCCAGTTTCTAACAATTTTCCAACAAAAACTTATGTTGGAAAAACACATGCTTGAAAATCGTTTTCAACCGTTTTCCAACAACTTTTCTTACAAAATACGACTTTTCTACAAAAACTATTTTGTCTTAACATATTGCTTACTAGATAATATTGTAGCAAAGTTGGAGCTTATTTTTTTGTTGGAAATTTGTTGGAACTACTTGTCGTAGGAGATTTTGTAGGAATTTTTTGTGAGAAAATGACTTATTTTCTAGTAGTGTTTGGAATTTTGTAGCATAACACCAAAAAAATAAAATAAAAAAATTAGGGTGGACGGCTGCCACCCAGGGATAAACCTAGGTCCGCCTGGTTTCACATAATATTGTTTTCTATGATTTGGTTGGTTTGTGTAGGATACTTTTAGGGGAAGAGTGTGCCAATGTCCAATTGTTCAAGGCGTAAAGTTTTTTGGCGACGGTTATAAACACTGTGAAGGTAATTTGTATACCGCATCAGCTTTTGTCAATGTGGTTTTACCGATCAATGCCATATTTTGTTGCAGCTTCGGGAGCTTTACGTTGTTGGCTTAACAATGGAGGCTGTTGGAAAGATAGCCAACAGGGTAGAACGTATTCGGCTTGTATCGTTAGTGCTCAATCTCTATGAATCATTATACATACACGTCTTATTTTGTTATGACATATTTTGATGTCCCGTTACGTTTTATTTCATGTTTCAAATTTTCATTCAGGATAATCATTCCAAGGGTTGCAAATGTCCACCAGGATTCAAGGGAGATGGAGTTAAAAACTGTGAAGGTACCATATGTATAGATAAATAGAACAAAATTAAAATAACACACACACACATATATATATATATATAGGAAGGTTAACGTACAATAATAGGTTATTGTACATTAGGCACGCGAGACCCTGCACCACCAGATCCTAATTGCAATTAAAACTACGTGGTGGCATAATTGTAATTAAATCAAAAAAATACTTCTCGCACAACAGATCGTCATTTGCTGCAAGCCTTCAACCATAATCAAATCATCCACAAAACTAAAGCATAATCAAAATCGATAAACCCATTATCGCTATAGTTTAATAATCTTCAAATTGATCAAAAAATGTTGATTTAATCAATAGAATTGATGTGTAGGAGGCTTTAGAATTATCAATCGATTATGAAATTGCATAATAATACACTTAATTGAGCTATGATTAGGGTTCATGTTTAAACGTTCTGCACAAAAACTTTAAACGTTCTGGACTTTTTGTACAGAACTTCTAAACTTTTTGTACAGAACTTCTAATTTTTTTGTCTAGAATTTCTAAAGTAAAAAGTTTAGACCAAAATGAAAAAAAAGTTTAAACGTTCTGACCAAAAATGAACAAAAAGTTTAAACGTTCAACTAATACGTTCTGATCAAAACTACAAATTTAAACGTTCTGACCAAAACGAACACCTTTAAACGTTCAAGTTTAGATGTTTTGTACCAAAACTTTAGAAGTTCTAACAAAAGGTTTAGGAGTTCTATACCAAAACTTTAGAAGTTCTATACAAAGACTTTAGAAGTTCTGTACCAAAGCTTTAAAGTTCTAACAAAAGGTTTAGAAGTTCAATCTAAATTCCATCCTTAAAATGTTCTAAGGTTAAACCTTTAAACGTTAAGGAAAAAAACTTTAAACGTTCAAGCCAAATTCTCATCATTAAACGTTCAGACTTAAACCTTTAAACGTTCAGTTAAAACCCATCACTCAAAACTCAAAATTGATCAATTGAAGCTTCAAATTGATGATTAATTTGATCAATTTCAAAGTTCAATTGATCAATTAGTTTAGCAATTTCAATTTCAATCGGTCAATTTGATCAACTGACCTGTGAACAACTCGTGACGGAGGAAAATGGTGTTCACGACGGTAACATCGATGGTCGCGACGGTGAATGCAATCGTTGGACGGTGACAAATTGATGAACGGTGATAGTGAAGGCGGACAGAATCGATGGGAGCAGTGTATATAGTTGATGAAATTTACAATATTGCCATCGCGTGATTTTGAAATCAACAGTGTAGGAACTCGCGTACGTAATGTACGATTAGGGATTATTGTATTGGATCTTTTATCTATCTATCTATCTATCTATCTATCTATCTATCTATATATATATATAACCTATGTATGTTGAACACATTATTAAAGTTAGGATGTCCTAATATGTCAAACACATTAACAAAGTTATGTCCTTACTATGTACATACTAGACATTGATGAATGCGAAGAGAAGACGGCTTGTCAGTGTCCCGAGTGCAAATGCAAGAATACGTGGGGTAGTTACGAGTGTCAGTGTGGTGCCGTTGGTGGCGATTTGCTATATATTAGAGAACACGACACATGTATAAGTGAGTGTTCTTGTTTCCTATTACTCTCTTCTTTTAGAAACAACCACTTTGTTTTGAGACTCTTTTGTATCAAATCTTGTACTCTCTAAAAACTACAAAGAAGTAGCATACATGATCTAACTAGACTATAAATGTTTTTGTTTGGAGCATTTGAGTATTATTGACTTATAGTGCTTCTATGAATTCAGCTGATGAATACTATGCTTGTTGAAAAACAGGTAAATTTGATGCTAGGCAGGAAGTTGGATGGGGCTTTGTATGGATCATCGTTCTCGGTTTGGCAGTTGCCGGAGGCATAGCGTATGCGTTCTACAAATACAGAATTCGGGTATGCATTTTCTTTAGTAACCTCTTTTATGCTTCCTTCTCCTTACATATAGAATGTGAAATAATCAATGTCACTACCACAAACATGAGTTTGTAACAATATTTTTTTTGTCTAAAATAGTACAAAGTCATAGCTAGGTATGTAAAAATATAAATTATCATTTACACTTGTAAAACATGTGAATTAATTGAAATAATTCACATATATATCAACTGAAATAATTGCAAATGCAGTTGCTAGTTTTATAAAAAAAGGTAAAATACAAACTAATCTGGCCGCAAATATTGCTACCGAATCTGTTTAGTGGTTTTAAAGATAAAAGAACAAAATAAACTCAATCTGGCCAGACAAAACGGTTGCAAATTTAGCCACCGATATGTTAGGGTCACAAATATGGTCTAAAAATGATTTCCCACGGGTCGCAGAAGGGTAATTGAGACCGTTTTGACGACCACAAATGTTATTTCCTAGTAATATTCACTTGTACATGTTCAACTTACTTCTTAGAATATTTTGTGTAGACATACATGGATTCTGAGATCAGAGCCATCATGGCACAATACATGCCACTGGACAATCAAGCTGAAGTTGCAGCTCAAGGGCCAAACAGGAACGTCTAATCGAAAACAACCGCAACAAATTAGAAAAAAAAAACATCTTTACAAAAGCTGTCATCTTGATCCAAACCAACATTTATCTGGTTAAAGATGCATACTATACACATATATTCGGGTTACAAACTCTGGATGTAGAGAATTTTCGCAGATCTACATGTCGTTCGTGCCAATTGTCTCCTATTTAAATATTAAACATTTGAGTTTAAAAAAAGTTTACTTTAAATATTTGAGTTTTTTAAGCTGATCTAGAATCTTTCGTGAGTCAAACTCGCGTTTGATACATACGAAAACACATTGAGCTGAGCTCAAACTTTGTCGGTGGCCTTGGAAATAACACTCGAACAATTGGTTTTGCAATCAAATACCAGACTCTTGCTATTAATCCATACTCCTAATATCTAGTAAGACAAACCATTGGCGAAGCTTCTTTAGGCACAGGGGTGGCTCCCTCTGTTTTATTTGACGCAGTAGTGCAACTTTACCCAAATTTCACCTGGAAATTTTTATACGTAGTTTTTACCGTTTTTGATCGAAAAATTGAGCTTCCCCCGCCACCACCCCCTACCCCCCCTCCCCCCCGATCACCCTCGTTTATGATTTTTTCCCTGCGTTCTTGTCTAAGCTTTGCCACTGAGACAAACACATAGATAAACATGCAATTAAATCAAACTGATAACTTTAGGATCGAAAAACTGAGCCTGCCCCCCTCCCCATCGTTTATGATTTTTTCCCCGCGTTCTCGTCCAAGCTTCACCACTGAGACAAACACCTAGATAAACATGCAATTAGCTAATTAGGATTAACTTCCAATAAACTTAGCAAAGATTTTCAATCTGAACTTGAGTCCTGTCAAGCTCATTTGCATCATTATATGTAACAATGACCTTGCTTTTATTCATCTTATAGACATTAACTTTTAAGATATTTTCAACTAAACTTATGATAATTATTTAGTTTTTGTTGATGAGATAGTTCACTTTAATAGACCATGAGTAAATGTTTCCCACATGTTATGTAAAGATTTAGAGAAAATAGGTGTTGGCCTTTGATATGACAACTTTAATACTTTTTAACCATTCTTTTAGCAATTCATAATGACAAAGTCGTTTTTTTTTATTCATCTTTTGAGTCACACAAAAGTGTACAAATTGTGGTCTTGGACATCTGTTGTCCGGGGCCAGTTGATGTGAATCATTAAACATGTCATACCTTTTGAATCACGTAACGATAGTGGCTGATGACGATGAATGGTGTCGAGTAGGATGTCGAAAGACTCACTAAACGTGCAACAACCAATCAAAGGTTACAAAACTGGGTTGAACCAATTTTTGCAGGAGCCCTCAGATCGAATTAATCTTTGGCACACCCCAATAATATTCTGTGACGAAGCCAGGACGAAAACGGGTAAACTTACACCACGCATACAAATTTTGGGCTAAAAACGGGTTAATTTACACTACTGCTCAAAAAAACAGTTGGGCACCCTTGGCCCTCAATAAGCTTCGTCCATGCCAGTATTTGAGAGTTAGTGATAAAATTTAGCTGGAAGGCCCCTCTACCCAGATGTGTTTACTTTGGTCACTTTCTTATAGTTTGAGCGTAATACTTTTATTTTTGTTGTAATATGGACTTGTTAGTTCATGGTTTCAATAGTCACTGCTAAACAATAACCAAAGGAGTATCATCGACGAGCTAATACTTCAAAAATCTGCGGCATCGTTGGTAATTGGTTGTAGGATATAACTTTGAGTAATCTGATTTTCGACGGACACTGACAAAATTTTTCGCTGGATTTCATGGATCCCGTTTGTAATTTACCCAACGAATAAAAGGGATATGTTTACCTTGTCTTGATTTCATGGGATATGAGGCTTAGTATTGACGGATATTTCATCAGTATATTCCGCTAGTGATATTCATTTGTTTAGTAGTTACTCATTATATAAAGCAAAAACTGGGTTTTTCCAAATTAATCACAAATTTACAACGAGACCTTAATAAAAGATGAGTGCATTCATTCAAAGGTTCAAACAATAATCATTAATAATCTTGATCTAGGTTGAAATTACAAGGCACTTACAAAAGCCCTATAAAGAGTTCAGTTATATTGATCATTATTCATTACAATGATATATTTCACTCTTGTACATTAATTCTTTTACCATTTATTCGGTTTCGGAAACTCATACCAAATTCTAGAATTCACAAGCAAAGGATCTTTACGCATGCACGACACTTTACAATTGAAACTCACATTGAAAACTAAATTCACGCGAAAATAAATGTATTTGGATTCGTCATTTATTTGAGATAATAAACTGGATAAACCATCAGTTGCAGGCATGTTAACTTTAACCTTCTTATGATTTTGGTTATGCTGATAAAAGCCTTGATCAATTTTAGTACCTGCAAAGTTAACAGGGTCACCCGAGCGAGGATAATAATCTATACTGACAATGATCAAGTCATGATACCAATACGATATGAGTGGATTGCGGTTGATGAAGTTGAACTGTTAGAATAAATATATATTTTATATATATTTTATATATGGCCCTTATAATTATTTATCTTATTATTGATCATTGACCTAAACAACCTTATGTTTATAACTGGTAAATCCTTGATGGACGGAATTACCTTTACTAACATTAATAGGGTTTCCCCTTGGGTGTATATATAGAGAGCTTATTAGAGAGGTTAATAACTAATGATGAATAATAACACCATAAGAATCATCCCCTACCTCTCTCCCTCAAATCGTGTTCATCAAGAACACCTAATCTCCATCCTAACCATACACCCTAAAGGGGAACTCGATCAGATTAAGAAGATGTCAATCTCAAACATCACTGGATTATAGAACTATTTCCTTGTTTACATTATATCATCGATTATAGAAACTGATCAACATGTGGTATCAAAGCATGATGTTGATTAATCAGTTTCTTCGATGTCCATAAAAACTGGAATTAAAATAGGAAACGAGTTTTTGATTAAAACCCTTATGTTTACGGTTTTGATCATCATCATAAAACTGATTGGATCTGATGTTCGTATTACTTCTAACGAATTGTTAGGTCTGATTAAAACCTGTTCATTATAAAAACCTGATTATTTTCGAAATCTGTTTTACAAAACTTTCAGATTTCGATTCCAGTATTAAATCTGATAATATAATCGAAAACAGTTTCGTAAAATTCTTGAAACTGTTCTTGTTTTTTTTTTTTCGAAGATGTTCTTGAAGAACATCATAATTTTCGAAAACTAACCTTAATTAGGATTAACTTGGGAAAATGAAATCTGTTAAAGAGATAATATTATCTCTAAGTTTAATTTCAAAATCTTTTAAATAAAATAAAAGATATAATTTTGAAATCTTATTAAAATTAGAGATAATCTAAAACTTTAAAGAAATAATATTATCTCTAAGTTTAATTTCAAAATCTTTAATATAAAATAAAAGATATAATTTTGAAATCTTATTAAAATTAGAGATAATCTAAAACTTTAAAGAGATAATATTATCTCTAAGTTTAATTTCAAAATCTTTTAAATAAGATAAAAGATATAATTTTGAAATCTTATTAAATTTTGAGATAATCTAAAACTTTATAACAGAATCTCCCAAATCCCTTAAAATTAGGAAAAGGTTATCAGGTTGATTATTCTTTTCGAATTCTGCTAATGTTGCGAATCAAGGCATCTATTCGCAACAACTGGACTCTAATCGCAACAAATGAAATGTTGCGAAATCGCATGATGTTGCGAGAATTACATATTATCTTGCGAGTAACATGTTGCGAATGTCCACTAATTATGTTGCGATCAGAACCTAGCATCACAGAATGTTGCGAAGGGACATATGTTGCGAAAAGTCACTAATGTTGCGAACCTTAAGATGTTGCGTATTACTTAAGATGTTGCGACGAGCTAATTTTGCAAGATGTTGCGAGTATTACCTATTGATGTTGCGATCAGCCCATAAAATCACAGGATGTTGCGAGTACTCTTAATCGCAACAATTATGTTGCGAGTGCTTTAAATCGCAACAATGCTGATTACATCACAACAACTCCATTCGCAACATCTCTCATAACAACATCATTCGCAACATCTCTTATAAAACATCAATCGCAACATTACTTATGACTGCACTGTTCGCAACATCTAAAATCCCCTAACCAAATTCGCAACATCACTTCGAAGAAATCGCAACTTTACTTATATCTTACATGTTGCGAAATGATCAGAAACCCTTATATATAACCTAACTGATTAAGGGGCCCTGCTCCGTTAAATTACTTAACTTAAATAACACTTATAGTTCACTTCTGCCCAACGGTGATGTGTAACCTAATATTGTTATTTAAGTCTAATTAAGTATGTCACTTAAAAGTGTATGTCCTAACGTTATCAGACATTCGCATGACTTTAGATTTGCTTAACTTAAACAACACTTCATGAGTTCACTTCTGCCCAATGGTGATGTGGTAGCTTAACAAAGTTGTTTTAGTCTAACTAAGCATAGTCATCTAAAAGATGAGTATCCTAAAATTGCTAGATACTCAAATGACATTAACTTTGCCTTAAATACCTTAAATGTCTCAATTCTGCCCAACGGTGATTTGTTACATTTATGTATTGCAAACTTACCTTGTGCATAACAACTTGATTGTTCCAATTCTGCCCAACGGTGATTTGTTACAATTATTTTCGCACAAGAATTTTATACTTAAATAATACATTTTCTACCCAACGGTGATCTATTTTATTTAAGTATAATAAAATTAATTTTGGTGTTATACTTAAAATTATCACATCTTCATAATGATCCTTACATTAATGATCCTTCATTAATGATCCTAATTTCAGTCTGCCTTATTAGATTACCCATAACATAAATCACTCTAAAATTCTTCTATAAAGTTTGAATCTCAAACTTAAATCATCCACTCTTATTACAAAACCTAAGAAGAGTTTTGCTTCTAAAAGGGTCTTATAAAATTTACCCTTTTGAGTCTTGATTATCCTTAAAGACTTGAAATTCTTACTGCTCATTCTGATAAAAGTATTACAGAAAAACACTTGAGCATAATCAGTGGGATAAATAAATATGTCTCTTATGATAATCAAGAACTCCTTACATGATTCCTATCAGGTGAGCAATTACGGATTCTAAAATTCCTAAGACTAACGTTTTTTTTTTTTCTATGGAAATAATAGAATCAAAACAATTCCTAAGATGCATGCAAAACACTCTAATTCTAAATAAAAAGGTTAATTGGCATTTGTGAATACATCCTAATATTTAATTCCATGACCCATAAACTGAGAGCTTATATATGGAACTTAATGAAGTCTTTTCAGTATATTACTTTTCCACCAGTACAATTAGATGCCTTAAGAATCAACTATAACACTCAGAAGTACTAAAGGAAACTGAGTGTGTTGCTAGCAATATATGTACAGGAAAAGGAATGCCTAAAATTGAAAATCAAATGTTATTCACCTTACTACCACTAAACCTTAAAAGAGGATAGTTCTAAAGTCTTGAAACAAAATACAAGTACTGCTTCCAGCTCTAAGTTCTCAAAGGGAAAGTCTCACTGCAAAATCATGCCATTAGACTAGGCACGAGCAAAGAGACTATCCATACCTCAAGGGAACAGTTGGCTAAGAAAGGTAGTTACCAATTAATGATATTTAACTCCACTAATATTAATATCCCTATTAACACATGTTAGTTGAGTTTAGTTTTATACGTTTCCTTATCAGAAATCGATAATAATTAAGATGAGAGTCAGTGACTCATTTAGTGTTAAGGTTGTAAGAACCATAAAAGCTGTTTTGTATTAAGCTTTATGATACCTTAAACATTCTAGAGTTTACTCAGAATTTAGTATCAATACTAAAGCTACATTTTGACAGTTATAAGGTTTTAAATGACCAAAACAAAGTCACTACTAACTAAAACTATCATATTATCGGTCGTTATTATCTGAATAGAAACCTTATAAGATAAAACTAAGCGATGCTACAAATTTCACAACCTTTTGTTATCATAGAAATGAGAATTTAACAAAAGATAAATGAGACTTACGTACTTCATCCATTAAGACCAAAATTTTCATGAGAAATCATGACTCGGTTGACAAAGGATGAATTGCCATTAAATCTCATTCTTAGTGATTTGAAAGCATGTGTTAAATGCCCTAAATATAAACTGGATAAAGGGAGTAAGTGAGGTC
Source organism: Bidens hawaiensis (assembly GCF_021521415.1). Taxonomy (NCBI): domain Eukaryota; kingdom Viridiplantae; phylum Streptophyta; class Magnoliopsida; order Asterales; family Asteraceae; genus Bidens; species Bidens hawaiensis. Next base: position 82,582 of record NW_027498202.1, on the reverse strand, counting down.
CACCATAAGTTAAAATTCACTGCTATTAGTGGAGCTTAGAAGAATATCAACTTGTATCTAATCTGTTTCCTACTGGACAAGTTCTTTAAAGAAATCAATTCATATATACTTATCAGTATTCCTTCTAAATATGTCCTTAAAATTTCTTATGAAATATGGACAATAAGGAAATCAAGTCTAAACTGTATGAAAGTTTCCTATGACATGAATCGCCAAAACTTGTATGGAGTTTTAGAGGCCTAAAAGATCAGTGGGAGCACTGAGTGTCCTTATATGCAAGAGATGGGGGAGAAACAACTTAATCTACCTCATAAAACATCCCTTGTATAAGACACTGCTCCATTATATCTTGTCTCCTTAACATTTAATGCTACTCCTAACAAATTTTGTTGGATACCTAAATATGGGAAAACTTAGATTTCTTACCAAGACTAATTAATATAATCCTCAATTAGAATTTATTGGTCTTCTGATGTTGACCCTAAGCATGCTGAATTCTTACATATTTCTAAGGTCAGTAGGAGCAGTAAAAGTCCTTATCATAACTTGGCTAAGTACAAGACGCGGGGGAGAGATTGTCGCTTACTTTAACTCCGATTACACCTCTTGTACACCATACTGCACCAACTCTTACATACTTAGAAACTAATATTGCTCCTAATATACCTGAAAATATGAAACTCCTTATAAACCCAATAATCAACTCAGGAGGTCATCTAGGTCTCAAAGGCCTACTAACTTTGATGATTATGTACCCTACCTGACTAAAGATTAAATGGATTTTGGAAGGTTTAATGATCCTACCTCTTCTAATTAAACCATTAGTATCAATCAATCTTCTAAAATAGTATAACGTTTGGGATTTGGTTGAATTACCTAAAAGGTAGTCATTACTAAACTAAATCTGAATGAATAACGTTAATACACTAAAGGTATGATTGATTGATAAAGGTATACTCAAGAGGGAATAAATTATCAAAGAACCTAGTTCCTTGTCTTACAAAAGGTTACTTTGAGGATCATCACTGTTCTAGTAGCTTATAATAATTTAGAGCTACATTACATGAACATTAAAACAACTTTCCCTAACACTGGCCTACATGTTCGTAAAATAACCTGTAAGTTCTAAACTGAAGGTTAAGAACACTTAGTTTGTAAGTCAATAAAATCCATGTATGGGTTGATGCAAGAATCAATAATGAAATCATAATGCAACTCTCTTCATCAAGAACTAAGTGGATTGATTTACCTACCTCAAGATGAGTGGGAGCAACTAATGTAAACTTGTCCTTATATAGATGACATTCTTTTGACAAGTATATGTTACATGAGTCAAAGTATTGTTAACGCATATCTTGACCTAATCAATCTCGGAGATACCTCTTATTTAATAGTTATCAAAATACACCGAGATAGACTCATTAGTTTTATATGTTTTACATGAAACGGGTCCTTACACTTGTAACATACAATATTGCTCTCCTTTAGAGGCTAATAGGATAAATGAGATTATTTCCTTATGCATCATTAATTAGATGCCTTAAGAAGGTTCAAATCTATACTCGTTTAGATATTGGTCACATTGCTAAACACTAGACTAATTATTTCTATTGTGAAGCATCTGATAAAATATCACAATATCTCTAAGAAACGAGACACAATAATTTAAAGAAGAAGAAGTGAGAACTAAAAAACGGTTGACTACTAATATTCTAACTTTGTCAACTTCCGGGTATATCCTTATGTCAGCAGACATTACTATCTCATGAAGGAGTCCTAACTAACTGATAACAACGACCTAAGTTATAATGACATAATATGTTGCTGATCATAACGCAACGTGTCACTAAATGTTGTTGGAAAACTTTATCAGTTGACTCATAATTTATTAACTTCATATAAATCCAATATTGAAGACTTATTGTGATAAAGTCAGCTACCCTTATTTCTTGAACAGTAACAGTTCAAGCGGAGCTGCATTAGAATTCGATACAAGTCTAAATTATTGTTCGCTTATGACTTAAGAACAAATAGAGGAAACTAAACTTTTGTATCGAATGCATTCATGATATGCTTATGGATCCACTAATTAAAGGTCTGTCACCCATAAGTCTCCTAAATGGCCAATAATAGAGACGGGTTTTACCAATGACCAAGCGCAACTGCGTATCGTACTATGAATGATTAATTATTAATTTTTCCTCATACGTTGAAAATTTGTTTTGTCTCTAAATACGTTCATGCATGCCTAAAGACGTATAGACACTAATTATACAAATCAACGGTAAGGGCTTATTTGTCAATTTGATCCTAAAGTTAGGTTTTAAATTTGAGTTGTAGTATGATTAATGGGGGTCCTGAGTCGAATATTGATTCAACGACTGTATTTCTCTGCTGCAATTTGGGTTTAGAACTAAAATGAGTATTAACCTCTGATCAGACTAATCTAATGCTCATAATAAATAATTACTAGGCCAAGTGGGAGAATGTTAGAATAAATATATATTTTATATATATTTTATATATGGCCCTTATAATTATTTATCTTATTATTGATCATTGACCTAAATAACCTTATGTTTATAACTGGTAAATCCTTGATGGACGGAATTACCCTTACTAACATTAATAGGGTTTCCCCTTGGGTGTATATATAGAGAGCTTATTAGAGAGGTTAATAACTAATGATGAATAATAACACCATAAGAATCATCCCCTACCTCTCTCCCTCAAATCGTGTTCATCAAGAACACCTAATCTCCATCCTAACCATACACCCTAAAGGGGAACTCGATCAGATTAAGAAGATGTCAATCTCAAACATCACTGGATTAACAGGTATTACATATTTCCTTGTTTACATTATATCATCGATTATAGAAACTGATCAACATGAACTCCATGTAGAGTACTGAGTACTTCATTTGTTCGGTTATATTGGGTGATTCATCAAACACCGGAAGATGAAAGTTTTTGATTTAGTATACGGGTTTAAGGGGATAGGTGTATGCAATTACAAGCACAAATATTAGATAAACAACAAGAAAGCTAGAATATGAGAAAAAGAACCAAAATTTCCTTTTGTTAGGCACCGGAATACGCTGAGCATGTACTGACCCACTGTTATTATCGTTGATCTGATAATTGAATTCGTTGTTCTCATGATTCATATTGTTGATTGGAACTTCATCAATATCGGATTCATTGTGATCAAACGACATATATTGGTTGCTCATATTGTTTATGATCAATGGTGGAAGATGGAAGATAAGGTATGGTATATAGGAAATTGCTTGAAAGTGAAGAAGCTAGTAGGCAAAACCACAATTTTATATGTGAGTGATGTAGGTAGTAGTATACAAAACAAACCAAAGAATACAATCTTAGAAAGAACTGATATATTACTACATGAACTTTTAAGGTTATGCTAGGTTGCTTTACACAAGATTCTAAGCATTTACAACTAAACTTAAATAATATCACAATTAAGAAATTAAATATGACAACTAATAAATAAATCATTAAGTTTATGACAACTCGTGGAGAGCTTTTGTCATTTAAAGCGAGGAACACACCAAGTCTAACTTTAACTTGGTTTTCGTCATGCTCATTACAGACTTACGGTACCGGAATTAAAACAACAAAAAAAACAAATTTGGCATTCGGTTGGCTTCTGTTATATATGTTCGTTAGAGTACTAGAACTAAAACATTAAAAAAAAGCAAAAAACAAATGGCAAGGACCAATATGGTGCCGCCATATGGCCCAATAGGGACTTGACGGCACCAATTACGTTTCGACATCTTCATGGTTGTCATCTAAGGCAAGGAACAAACCAAGTCTAGCTTTAACTTTAATAAAAATAAAGAGCAGCTATATCATGTACAGAGAGAGCTTTTGCTTTTATGTTCCAGGAATATCCTGACCAGTCTCCAATTTGTGGAATCCATACGAGATCATGTATGGCCAAGAGGCCAAGAGTGATTCTTGATATGTTACTTTACAGCTTTACAACTTGAAATTAACTTCAATCAAATTAACACTTCATGCATATAGTAAATATATAAAAATGATTACATATATCACATTAGTCAAGCCATCACAACCTTATAGACCGGCTCAACGAGACGGAAACTTGTACTACGCGTGTCATGGTATGCTTACCCTCTACCTACATATGTAAGGATCCAGGCATAAGTATAACTAGCTTGATGCCAACATATACTAAAGTTTTAGGAATTTGTAATCTCATGCAAACTTTTGTATAAATGAATCGCTTATATTATGATTATAAAAAGATTAGACGTATTCACCTTTATTATGATCAGTGCAATTCACTGATTTATGTTTGAGCGTTGCCAAGGACCTATAGTATGAGATAAACCCATTTCCTTATTTCAAATTTTCCATCACATATTCTGGGTCATTTATCTTTCTAAGTTGTCAAATTTGAAACAAAATTTTTAGAATGTTACACAAAGGTATAAATTTAAAGTAGAGTTTAAGGTGTGTAAGTTACCATAAAAAAATCTCCTTGCCTAAATAACTCATTTTGAAGCCACAAACCTTGTCAATTGGTATTTGTATATAACGATTCGAGTATACCTTATCAGTCTCTGAATGTGACATTTCACCCAACCTAAATTTGTGTTGATTTGACACGTCTATAAAGGAAATCACTTAGAGATACGATCCATCCTCCATGACCCGTCCATAACCAACCCGTAGCCTATTGCACCAACATTTATTTTATCCATGTTCCATGTTTCCCTTTTCTTTGCATGCATGTTTGTTATTTTGTTTTTCCTAAATGCACGTTTCCTTTAACTTAGGTGTAGTAGTGGAGTAGTGGGTGTAGCTTATTTCATTTGCATTGTAGCCTATAAAAAGACATTTCAATTTAGTAATGAAAAAAAGAGAAAATTGCAACAAGTATCTTTATATTTTTATTTAGTTTCTTAATTTCAGTCGGAGATCGCCAATCTTGAATTTGGCTTCTATCACTTAGCCTAATTAAAATTATCGAATTCATTCGAATTTCACATATTAAAACTTCTTGAAAATAATTTTTTTGTCTTATCCGATTATTTAGTTACATTACCCGTGAAATACTTAATCTGAAAACGAAATCTTCGTGATTCAGAAAGATATCTAAGTCATATATGTATGACATCCGAAGTGTTACATATATATTTTCCGGTCTTTGACACGGTCACTTTAACTTGTGTTTATGTTAACATTATATTTACCATGAGCTTTTAAAAGTGGAGAATGATTGTTAGTTAGTGTGTAGAAAGGACAACATGTGAAACATGAGTTGTGGAACTGTGATATACAGAACATGGTGTTTACCATTAAGAATGTAAAATACACAAACAAACTGCATTCCCAAGAAGCAATCTAGTTGATCTTATAATATTCAATGGACCTTACGCTCATCATTTCCTATTCAATTTTGGGGGTCTTAATTGTTTCTACTCTTGTTTATATATTCTGCAAAAGAAATTACAAAATTATCTACGATCATCGTCTCCTCTTTGTCATTGGTAAGTTCAGTTTCATATCCGACTAGTGTTATGTGTTTTCGTGTTTGATTATAAAAGCTATGTTTCGGTATATATCAACCTACTTCAATGTGTTGGGCATGTAGGTTTGGTGTTTAGTCGTTCCTTAACATACTACGCGATTGTGGACAATCTTATGTGGTACTTGGTAGACCACAATGAACCTTTTGTAAGGTCTACAGTTCTCTCAAACATTCAAGAATCATTATCATCGCTTTTCGTGATAATCATGGCTCAATTGGCTGATTCATATGTGGGACGATTCCGAACACTTATGTTTTCAACCACTGCATTCATAAGTGTAAGTGTGACAAATTCATCCGGATTATTTGAGAATTATCTTTGTTAGCTTTTTTTAGGCTGTTCCAATATAATATATGCTTGTAATCACATGTCTCTTGCTACTACGGGGAGTGATATTATTGTTGATATTCAATCCGTACGATGTGACATGTGATGTGTGGGTAAAAGTACATGCTTTAAGTGTTTTATATTGTGTGTTTTCCTTGTTTATATGTATCGAACACAAATACTTTGATAGATTTTATGTTTAGAGGTGTGCGGAGCTTAACGGAGCTTATTGGAGCTTAAAGAAGCTAATTTGGAACATTTATGATGGAGTGGAAATTAAAGTGATGATCTATGAGATGACAGAGAATTGAAATACGAAGACGTGGCCGCAAACGGGGAGGAAAACGGAGTTGAAACAAAGATTTTATGAAGACAACAGTTTTGGCCTAGCAGGACCGTAAAGCAGATTGACCAGACCGTAGCTTACGGTCTGACCGTAGCTTATGGTCTGGTCTGACGGAAAAAGGGATTTTGGTGATTTTTCTTCCATATTTAAGCCCAAAAACCCTAAGGTTGACTCAATTCAATAACCATCAGTTTTGGGACGTCTTGGAGGCTATCATACACCATCCTAACACCTACCACTCACCACAATCATCCATGTTATCATCATCTCAACCAAGAATCAAGATCTTCAAGATGCATATGCTAGGCTAAACCTTTTGTGACCATCTCCGGGCGTAGGGTTGTGTTTGTGGTTAGACTTTTTGGTTTTGAACCTTAATATTGGATTTGGATTTGGATTTGGATTTGGTTAATCATTCGGTTAGTTGAATCTTTACATTTGTTTATGCATTCAACAGTTTTTTTGTAATTGAATGTTTTGTGTTTTTATCAGTTTATTGATTTGTGGTCATCAACTTTTAGGATTAAGTTCTTTGATTCATTGGCCCGCTAATCATTTACCATTAAATCACTTACATTTATCAACCTTAAAACTGGTAATCAATTAGGTTATTATTCATCCAAACCAATTGTTTGGATTAAGTTCTGTCAATCAGTAAGGTCAAATATCTAGTCTTTTGATTATAGGTGTAATCAAATGAATTTTCCAAAGAAGTTTAATCAATTGGTCTAGTCTGCTTCACAACCTGAAACCTGGAGTTGGTTATCTTTCTCTTAATTGTTTTACAACCAAACAATATTTAAACCGCTTGACATCGTCTGTCCACTTAGTTTAATATTTTATAAAGTATGAACTTGATTAGCACTTTCCACTGATTCCTTGTGGATTCGACACCTTACTTGCCCTTGTTAGTAAAGGTAATTTATAAATGTTTTTGATTGACCTTTAGACATTGATCAAAATGGCGCCATTGCCAGGGAATCAACGCAAAAAGTGCTAGTTTAGCTTAATTTTTTGTTTTTGTTTTTAATTGTTTCTTCGTTGATTTTACGCTTGGTATTTGTTTGTCTTATGTGTGTAGGTAACTCAAGATGACGTGGAGTTGGGCCTATAACCCACATTAAGGATATAAGGCCGTGGAGGACGATGACTCGTACCGTACACATTCATATCATGGCCCACCTTCACCAAACTCTCAAGGCTTCTACGAGTCAGATAACCAAAGGAACTTCAACCAACAGGGTCTCAACATGCAGTACCAAAATTATTCATCGCCTCAATCTGATTATAAGGGTTATTTTGGGTCAACGACAAGTAACCATGAAAACTCGTATCAAAGAAGGTCTCAATCTCAAAAGAGAATTAATTGTTACCAGTTTGAGGATGATTCGGAGTATGATAGTGATGGGTCCGATATGCCAAGTTTTGTAAGTTATCAAGAGGAGGAGGACTACAACTACCATGAACATCATCAACCAATATACGAGGATGACCCTCAATATTATAATCATGGTGGTACATATCAAAGAAATTATCAGCAAGATCAAGAAGATTCCTCGGGTAACAAAGAAGTGTCTTGGAAAGACGTTATGGATTTTCTGAAAGAGATGAAGAGAGATCAGGAAGCTCACAATCAGGCTTTAAATCAGAGGTTAGAACTCCAAGAAACGTCTAATGCTGCCCAAGATAAACTGGTGAGTCGACTATTAGAAGAGGTGGCTCTAATTGAATGAGAACAAGAAAAGTTGGCTAGTGGTGCCATGATTGATGAGGAAGTGATAGAAGAGGATCTTGATCAATCAGAAAATGAAGTTGAGGATGTGGTTATGGAGACTAATACTACACCAATTCCTCCAGTTACTGAAGAGCCATCGAATGCAACGGTTATAGTTGCTGATTATGAAGTTGAAGGACATGATCCAAACTTGTTGGAGCATAGAATTGAATGCCTAGACCCGGATGAAGAGATATCAGTAGAAAAAGCAGAGACTAAGATAGTTTCAAATCATCCCGATAATCTTTTATTACACATTATTCATATTGATAAAGTAGGGGATGATGATTTGAACTCGAATAAAGAGAAGGTGAATGTGAAGAATAGTGGGAAGAATGGTAAAAAGTGGGGTCATGTGGGCTCTATAGACATGTCAACCATGAGAAATAAGGTATAGTCCCAACACCTCAACTACCGAGCATACACGGGAAACTCAGTTGGAAAATGCTCAGATCGGCCCCGTTCAATATTTGATGTTTCGAAGATAAGAAAGAGTGTGTGGGCTCGACGTCTTCACTACAGAGCATATGCTGGAAATTCTGAAGGTAGATATGCATTTACATCGACCCGCTTTGGTTTATCGGACATGCTGAACATGAAGAATGAAGTAGAACCGAGGCGTGTCAACTACCGTGTTTTTATAGGAAACTCAGTAGGTAAATGTTCCATGCGACCACCATAACCGCAAAATGAGGTAGCGGTCTGGCTGAAGACCTTAACAAAAACTTACCGCTGACCGGGAGGCAACCCGACCTTTTTTTTTGTTTTGTTTTCTTTATTTTTGGTTTTCTTTTTGCGTGTTACTTTTTGTTTGTGTTTTATGGTCATAGTGAACCCTAAGTGTGGGGAAGTTCATGGTGGTTGTGTCAACATTCGATGAAGTAGATATTGTCATATCATATTCAAGAAGTGTAGGTCAAGGTTGCAAAAGTACTCATCAGCAGGACCCGTTTGACATAAGAGATTTAAATCAGGTCCATGTGTCTCTCCCTATCTTTTATTTGTTGTTGACTATTTAATAATTGTGTTTATGGGTGGTTGGGTGGCGTGATGAACCTTTTGGTCGTGTGGGTGGTGTGTATGTTATGTTTGCTTAAAACTTTATGTTTATTTTATGGTATGCAACTTTATTTAAATCCGGAGATGGGTAATTGGTTGTCCCTTGAATTGCAATTGGTATGAATATCCCGTGTTTGCATCTGTTTTTGAAAATATGAGTTACATTGTGGGCAATGTAAATCTCAAGCGTGGGGATGGAAAAATATGGAGAAATTAAAAAATTTTAGCCTTAAGAGTAGCTTGATTTTGCGCAAAAGCCGAAATTGTAATTTGTTAATTGTTAGTATTAATGCCAAGTAGAGTGTCTTTGGTCATGGTCAGTTTTTAAGCTTCTCGAAAATCTTCCCATGCAAATGTTTTTCAAAAATTGGACAATTAAAATGAACCGTTTAGATGGGGATAACGAGTCATGGGGACAGGTACACATGTTTCATATCGGCAGCCTAATTCCTCCGGTACGTGTGTAAGATTTGCCTTATATATAATACACATATAATATATAGTATATACACATGTCATTTGAGTGCCATTATAGAGAGTAACCAGTATGTCCATGATATCTAGAACTTGGTTGTCTCATGCATTTCGAGATCTTAATACCACCACCTGTATAGAGAAATAGGACTGTAGAAAACCTACTTTATATTGTGTAACATCCTAAAATTTATAATGTTAAATAAAGAAAGTTACGTTTAGTGATTTCGCGTTATTAATTAATTAATATCGAGTAAAGAACGGATCATGGACTTAGATTAATTGAGATGGGTTAAATGAGAATGGGCCTTAGGTCCATGGGCTTTAAGGGATATAAATATCCCCTAAACCAAGCTAAAACCCTAAACCCTCATTTCATTTCCATCATAATCTCTACACACTCCAAACACACACACACACCATAAACGAGCAAGACCCGAGAGAGAGTAAACGTTAGTTGGTATTAGATCTTATTACACGAGATCTAGAGTGCATAAACAAGCTAACCAAGATCGAACGAGCGCTAAAGGTATGTTCTTGACCTTTAAAGTTTACGTTTTATTGAACGTTTAGCCTTTTGAATGTCCTTAAGCTTAAAGATCCAAGCTTTATAGTATTTACGGGATATATATACGACCGAAAATGGTTAGGGAACGTTAGTGGGTGATGTCGAACCATAACAAGGGTATTAAAATCGCCAAAATGCTTGATAAAAACCAAACCCGTAGCTGAACTAGGCAACTTCGCCTGCGAACTGGGCAACTTCGCCTTCAAAGCTTAACTTCGCCTACGGCCAAGTTCGCCTAACTGGTAACTTCGCCTACGGCCAAGTTCGCCTAATTGATAACTTCGCCTACGGCCAAGTTCGCCTAACTGATAACTTCGCCTACGGCCAAGTTCGCCTAAATGATAACTTCGCCTAAAGCTAAGTTCGCTTAAGGTTTAACTTCGCCAAAAGTTAAGTTCGCTTAGAAAATAAATTAAAAACCTAATGAAAAATGTGTTAAGACAATTAATGGAAATAAAATTTTTCCAAGCTGACCCCAGCCAGGGGCTCTGCCCCTTGGACCCTGCTAGGGGCTGCCGCCCCTAGACCCCGCTGCCAGGGGCGCTGCCCCCGGACCCCCGTTCGTTGTGGGTAGTAGTTAAGACTAGAAAGATGATATGAGTAGTGATAGTTAATTAATACGTGTAAATATTATACGGTTAGCCGTGCACAGCTCAAGAAGGGAATAACTATTAACGGAGAGCGTAACAGGATTCAGGTGAGTTTCTAGCCCCATTTATGTGTTATGTTTTCGGGGCTGTGTGCATACTCGATATGTTTGTTAATACGTTTATCCTAAGAGATAAGTGTATGCCTTATGTGAATAATGTGATATGTATGAATGATGGCTTGACGGTACGTGAACGATCTTCGGATATTGCACGTACTGTCAGGTTGTAACGCTAAGTATAAGGTAAGTATGATATGTATGCTTTATGTGTATGAATGTGATAAAGTTAATAAAAGAAGGAAAGGATGGTTGTATGGTTACGAAGAGGGTACCGGGCCCTAATAATACTCGAGGTATGATGTATGGTTGTATGGTAACGAAGAGGGAATCGAACCCTACTAATATTCGAGAACTAGGGAACCGAACCCTACTAATATTCGAGGAAAGAGGGTACCAAGCCCTAATAATACTCGAGGTATGATGTATGGTTGTATGGTAACGAAGAAGGAATCGAACCCTACTAATATTCGAGAACTAGGGAACTGAACCCTACTAATATTCGAGGAAAGAGGGTACCGAGCCCTAATAATACTCGAAGAAAGAGGGTACCGAGCCCTAATAATACTCGAGGAAGGAGGGTACCGAGCCCTAATAATACTCGAGGAAGGAGGGTACCGAGCGCTAATAATACTCGAGGAATGTAGGGCGTAATGCTCTTTATAACGTAAGATATGAAAGTAAGTTAATACAAAAGAAAGTATGAAAGTATGAAAGTATGAATGAAAGAAAATAAGTTTATGTGTATTGTATAGTGTATGATTAACTAGAACTCACTCAGCGTAGCTGACTTTTAGTATGCACGCAGGTGAGTAGGATGAGGCAGCTCGCTTGAGGAGACACGTGGCACTGAATAAGAGGCTGGCATCGGAAGACTCAAGACGTTTAAGTTTAATGTTTCGTTTATTTTGAAAGACAAAATGATGTTTTAAGACAAGACGTGTTTTGTTATGAAATGTTTTATGAAAGCTTTTATATTCCGCGAATGTTTTAATTAACTCTGATATTTAGAACTGCGTTTATGAGTAAATCCAACACGAAAGTAGGGCTACCGGTAACTGGGCCATACATATTGGCCTAATAAAAAAAATAAAAAAAAAATAATAATACTCCCTACCCTACATTATCCCTTAGGAGCCAAGTTTGTGTCTTTTCCCTTTCGTTTGTTTTAACCCACATTACAAGCCGTGTTTGCCTTGGCCTTTATTATTTTTAACCCTGTGGATGAAACTTGGTATGTTAAGAGTTGTATTTAAGTTGTTTGTCGAGCATAGTACACAATGTACGTATGTCTCGGGTCAGTTGTTTGTGTATATTGATGTTAGTATTTGTCAGTTAAAAAAAATTGAAAAAAAAGAAAAAAAAAAAGAAAAAAGAATTAAAGAAAAACTCAAAAAGAGTTCGTGTTTAAAGTCGTTATTGGTTGTAAATAATAGTTAGTGAGTTTGTTTGTACGTTTTTTTGTTGGTGTCAATAAATTGGGTTTCATCCACCATAAGTCACTAAATAAATCCGCTTCCACACCCTAACCTAAGCCACAACAAAACCCTTAGTTCTTTTCTCTATGCAACAGGTGGGTAATGGGTGGAGATATAACTTGCTTCCAAGCTTATTACATCGTGTTCATACTTGGTATAGAGGGCAGGGAGATACTAGCACATTTTTTTGTTGGTTCAGATATTAAACCGAGTGAAGAGATATTATATTATGAGGGGTATGAACATGTGTGCCTTAACCGGAAACAAAGTACACTCGTTTGGGCGGTTTCATAGTTTTAAAATGTATCATTAAATTATTTGGTGGGTTATCAACCTTAACAGTGTCAGTTCTTGGGAATTGGGTATGACCTTATACCTCACTAGTATTAATACTGATAATTGATGAACCGTTGATCGAGGTGTATGTATTGCATGAGAGTTTGCTTGAGGGCAAGCAAATGATAAGATTGGGGATGTTATGTGTGGGTAAAATTACATGCTTTAAGTGTTTTATATTGTGTGTTTTACTTGTTAATATGTATCGAACACAAATACTTTGATAGGTTTTGTTTACAGGTGTGCGGAGCTTAACGGAGCTTATTGGAGCTTAAAGAAGCAAATTTGGAGCATTCATGATGGAGTGGAAATTAAAGTGATGATCTATGAGATGATAGAAAATTGAAATATGAAGACGTGGCCGCAAACGGGGAGGAAAACGGAGTTGAAACGAAGATTTTATGAAGAAAACAGTTTAGAGCAGGACCGTAAAGCAGATTGACCAGACCGTAGCTTACGGTCTGACCGTAGCTTACGGTGGCCAGACAATAGCTTACGGTCTGGTCTGACGGAAAAAGGGATTTTGGTGATTTTTCTTCCATATTTAAACCCAAAAACCCTACGGTCGACTCAATTCAATAACCATCAGTTTTGGGACGTCTTGGAGGCTATCATACACCATCCTAACACCTACCACTCACCACAATCATCCATGTTATCATCATCTTAACCAAGAATCAAGATCTTCAAGATGCATATGCTAGGCTAAACCTTTTGTGACCATCTCCGGGCGTAGGGTTGTGTTTGTGGTTAGTCTTTTTGGTTTTGAACCTTAATATTGGATTTGGATTTGGTTAATCATTCGGTTAGTTGAATCTTTATATTTGATTATGCATTCAACAATTTTTTGTAATTGAATGTTTTGTGTTTTTATCAGTTTACTGATTTGTGGTCATCAACTTTTAGGATTAAGTTCTTTGAGTCATTGGCCCGTTTATCATTTACCATTAAATCAATTACATTTATCAAACCTTAAAACTGGTAATCAATTAGGTTATTATTCATCCAAACCAATTGTTTGGATTAAGTTCTGTCAATCAGTAAGGTCAAATATCTAGTCTTTTGATTATAGGTGTAATCAAATGAATTTTCCAAAGAAGTTTAATCAATTGGTCTAGTCTGCTTCACAACCTGAAACCTGGAGTTGGTTATCTTTCTCTTAATTGTTTTACAACCAAACAATATTTAAACCACTTGACATCGTCTGTCCACTTAGTTTAATATTTTATAAAGTATGAACTTGATTAGCACTTTCCACTGATTCCCTGTGGATTCGACATCTTACTTGCCCTTGCTAGTAAAGGTAATTTATAAATGTTTTTGATTGACCTTTCGACATCGATCAACATGGCTTGTTGTGATCATACTAGTTCTCTTAGCTCTTGGAAGATCAGGAGATAATCTCTTAGAAAACGTATTTAATGATTTGGTTAATGAAGTTGACAAATCAGAAAATCGAAACAAAGAGCGATCTTATGCACGAGCAACATTGTGGTGGAATATAGCATCTGCCTCTGGTTCCATTTCAGCAACAATGTGGGTTGCCATGGATTCTCTTGGGGGAGCTCATACAACTTGGAAGAGTTCGTTCTGGACTTTCTTAATCTCAATGACAGCCACCTTGATGATCTTTTGTAAAGGACATGGTTTGTATCATCAAGGCGAATTAACTCACAGACCCATTGTGATCTTCTTCAGGGTGATTCGTGCTCGCATTCACGAGCTACTTAAATCCAAGTCACAGTAATATTTGTTGGTTATATCAGTATCACACACTCACAAAAAGAGTTGGAATGTTAAAACACTTATTAAAAAATGTTTTACCCTCATTAAATAGCTACAACCATAACAAATGAAAACAACACAAAGGTAAGAGATGGTCAACAAAAAACTAGAGTACATATCGGTTTCTTCTTAAAGACGAATGCATCCTCTACATGACTCCACACTTGATATGTTCTCTAGACCCACAATGGCATATCTTTAAATTATGAGTTCTCGGTTAACCTTTATGAGTTCTCGGTCAACTTATGAGTTATCGGTCAACACTTTTGTTCTCGGTTTTTATTGGGTTTTTGGTTTTTAATAAGTTTTCGGTCCTAATGGGATCTCGGTTTTAATGAGATTTCGGTTTTGATGAAATCTTAGTTTTGTGAGATTTTGGTTTTATGAGATCTCGGTCAAACCGAGATTTCGGTAAGCATTAAAATACAAAAATTATTTAAGGTAATAATATTTTGGTTAGGGGATTAATTTTATCTCCAAGATTTGTTTAATTTTTAAATTTATATTCTTAGTAATTATTCAAATTTCAAAAAAACTTTAGAGATTTGTTTATCCAATTATTTTAGGAAAAACACAATCATAATCCGAATTTTAACCAAAATATGTATTATTTTCAGAAAAAAAAAAACCATGATGAATACGAAGAGCATCAACAAAAAACCATAATTTTTTAACAGGTTTTTAATGTGAAATCGGGTTCTAAAAGTTTTAAACAGTTTATATATAAACCGATTTCAATAAGTACATAAAATATCAAAATTAGGGTTTATCAAGACTTTAGATTCAAGTCTTCCGGTTTAAATCCAGATTTAATGGAAAACCATGAAGAACCGATTAAACAACATTGCTCTTGATACCACATGTTGATCAATTCCTCATAGTAATAATACAAAACATGATAGTATGATAAACCCATTAATCATATGCATACCTGTTATAGTATTGAGAGTAGTAACCGCATCGGAGAATGATGTGGACGACATAGTTGTTAGCTTGATCGAGTTCCCCTTTAGGATATATAGTTAAGAATTGTGTTGAGGTTCTTGAGAGGGACCCGGTTTAAGAGAGAGGAGGCACACAAAATTGTATGTGTGTGAGATTAGTTTATGATGTTAATATTTATCTCTCTTTATATACACCCAAAGGAAACCCTTTATTAGTTAATTAAAGGTAATATGACCTATCAACAATTACCTTACTAATATATAATAAGGTAATATGACATATCAACAATTACCAAACTAATATATATATATATATATATTTATATATATATTCTTACAATAGCTACAACCAAAACAAATGAAAACACAAGGCCGGCTATAAGGGAGGGCTAGGTGGTCGACGAACCCTGGCCTGACACCCCGACAGGCCTGGATTTTTTTATTTATAATTTATATATATATTTTCATGAAAAACGATATGTATATATATAATGTTTAAACTTAATTACACAACCACTAGTTTGGTTTAGTGTAAAGGGGTATGACTTTTAATCAAAAGGTTGTGGGTTCTAACCTCACTTGAGATATTCTAACCCTATTTCTATAAAAAGTTACGCAAAAAAATTTAACTGTTCTTGAAGTCGGGCCTGTGAAAACAAACAAAGGTAAGAGATGGTCAACAAAAAACTAGAGTACATATCGGTTTCTTCTTAAAGACGAATGCATGCTCTACGTGACTCCACACTTGATATGTTCTCTAGACCCACAAGGGCATATTCTTAACATCCAACATCAGTTGGAGAGGAGAGTGAAGCTTTCTTGATAAGAAGGTGGATACCTTACCTATCATTACGTGTTTTGCGCGCTTATTGGTAATGAACGAGAGACGAATTCCACTAGTTAAGCATACTCAGGTGGAACAAGTATCATGACGGGAACCTCCTGTGAAACCTTTTGATGTGCAACCAAAGTCAAATATGTGGTTGTCACATATAAACAACCATTGATAGTGAAACGAAAATTGCCACACTTAGGTTCATCCTCATATCTGGTTGCCATGAAGAGTCTACACTCTTCCTCCTACATACATGTTACAGTTCTAACATTGGATTCATTCGCTGCCATGGCCAAACAGTGATCGACCTCTTCCCCATGGATGACTATGAAAATACCCTCGTTCTATACAGAGAGAACTATCTTTTTTATTTACCTTGGGAGCCTATCAGTAGATCAAACGAGATTATGGTCACCCTTAAATGATTTAACTGCAATATTGTTCTGGGACTTGTGGTCCAGTGGCAAAGATGAAATCTTAAACACCCAAGATCATTGGTTCAAGTCCCACATAGTACAAAGAAATTTGCTTTATAAAAAGAAAAAAAAAACTTAATATCATTTGACAGTTTCAGGATCAAAAGCATTTTATTCTTAACATGAAAACGGTGAGAACCAATTTGCTGTTATCATTAAGTTTATTTTTATAGGTGTTTGCTGTTATTTTTTGTTCGTAGTTGCTAATTTTTGATTATGAGACGTTATAAGTATTTGTTGATTTATATTTTGTTGTTATTATTATATTTTTTTTTCTTTTGCTGTTATAAGTATTTGTTGGTATATGTTGTTATTATTTTGTTCTTGATTTTGATTCTTTTGTTGTAATTTTTAGTTTTTTTTTTATTTTTTATTATAAATTATTGTTTATGTAGATTGGTATTGTAGTTAGTAATTTTGCTTACGTTCTCATTTTTATATAAATTAGTATTATTTCCTACGTTCTCATGTTAAGATTAAAATGTACATGAACATTCCCCTCATTTGACAATATATCTTTTAGTGTAGATTCAAATGTTTCCATACGACACTTTATTTTTTTTTTAAACTAAATCCTACAATATATTGTTTTCTTAAGTAGATGTTCAACCAATACCTCTACACAAGAAAGATCTCAAGAAAGAAACCCGGAAAATGAAGGGATTACACCCAAAAGATCACCACTAGGGGAAATGGACCAAGGAGATAGGTGCTACAAAGAAGATCTGAAGGTACTTCCAAGCCTGTTAAGGATGTTTCCGTTATGGGGAACTTTCTTTGTGGTGTCCCTAATATCAGCAGTCGGAAGCACTTTCTATACCGAACAATTCGACAATCTTGAAAATAATGACAAAATGCCGGTCCAGATATACAATGTGATTCAAGATTTCTCATGCTTTGCCATTCCATTTTTATATAAGTGGACTTGTTTTCGCCATAACCAGAAGCTCAAAATTGGTGTCGGAATGCTTTGTTCTATTATATCTTGTACTTTTGCTTGGCAATTAGAGATTCACAGGCTAAAAGAACTCCGAAATTTTGCTGATGAGCATGCAGAAACATCCATAAGTTTTCTTTGGTTAGTGCCGCAGTTCATCATGCTAGGATTCATGGAAGGACTTACAGAGAGTGGGTTGTTAACGTTTTTCTGGTCACAAGTAGATAAACCCGTGAAGAATTACGGTGAGGACTATATGGAAATTGTGATGTGTCTTGGAAAGTTGGCAAACATTGGTCTCATGTTAATTCTTAAAAGCTGGTTTGATCCAGAAACAAACAACGACACTCGTTTAGACAAGTACTATCGACTTTTGGTATGCATTTGCTCAGTAAACTTGATAATTTATTGTTGCATTGCGATATGTTTCTACAAGGACACGAACCAAGACCACAGCTCGTCTCACGATGATCCACACCAACATGATTAGGTATTATCTTACTATTAGTATTAATATTGAAGCTTCACACACGAATATAGTGATGAAATTGAATTTCAAGATAATAGGATTCGCCTTGTTTAGTTTGTTAATTACTCATTATTATCTCAATTTGTGAACTTATGTTTATTCTTGCATACTTTAATTTTTATATATCCTGTAATTATATACTTCAACGCCTCCAATATTGTGTGGTGATTTTTACCATGTCTGTACTTACATTCTCATATAACGAACTACTCGCCATCACTGCTTTGATAGGGCTGGTCAAGAGTTATTCCATAGGGTTGTAACACCCTTGGCAAACATAACATCGTCCCACTCTTAGGCTATCCCACATCGTCCGTGGACAAGAGAGATCCTTGGTTCATAAGTAATGTCCTGCCTCTTAACATTACCAACAAGTTTTGGGCAACCAAAAACAAATCCGTGAGCTCTTCGTGGGCAGAGCGGACAATATTGGTGGTACGAGAGGCCGGGGTGTTACAGGTGGTATCAGAGCCACTCTTGCGCCGTTCGGGATGATGGGACATGCTCATTGAGGACGATGAGTCCAAAGGGGGGTTGTTTGTAACACCCTTGGCAAACACAACATCGTCCCACTCTTAGGCTATCCCACATCGGCCGTGGACAAGAGAGATTCTTGGTTCATAAGTAATGTCCTGCCTCTTAACATCACCAACGCATTTTGGGCAACCAAAAACAAATCCGTGAGCTCTTCGTGGGCAGAGCGGACAATATTGGTGGTACGAGAGGCCGGGGTGTTACAAGGGTTTCCTTCTAGGAGTCTCAGGTATTGATTCCCGGCTCATGGGGGGATAAATGTTTTGACCCTCTGGGGAGACATTGTTGGTCTGCTATAGAAAAGGGTTCAAATAAGAATAAGAAGTTTCCTAAGAATGGTAAGAACAAACAAAATTTTGACATTTGTCATTACAAATGATGGTGAAAGAACAATTCTAGGAAATTATGTCGGTTATTGGTAATTTTAAATCTCAACTATAGATTAACATGATCAAATGGCTATGATTATTCCTAGTCTTCCTAGGAAACTACTTGTTTTTAAGATAACTCTCCCCTATATATATATTTATATATATAGAGAGAGAGAGAGAGAGAAAAGGGTTCAAATAAAAAGAAGTAGTTTCCTAGGAATGGTAAGAACCAATAAAATTTTGACATCTGGCATTAAAACCTATGGTGAAAGAATAATTCTAAGAAACTATGTCGGTTATAATGATGAAAGAGTAATTCTAGGAAACTATGACGGTTTTTGGTAATTTTAAATCTCAACCATTGATTGATATGATCCAATGACTATGATTTATTCTTATTCATCCTAGGAATCTTATTCTTCTCACAAAAATATTATTTTTTACATTAACCCTACCATATATATATATATATATATATGTGTGTGTGTGTGTGTGTGTGTGTGTATGTGTGTGTGTGGGGGGGGGGGGGGGGGTTTCTATCAATTAGTACGCCTTAGGTCTTTGAAATGGTTGAGCCACGTCTTGTTGATTAATAACGAAACGATAATCGAACAAGTGAATAACGATATTGTGAATGTGTGTGTATAATTTGCAGCGGATGTGTGAATAAAAAAACGTTAATGGTATTAGTAACTTGGCAAATGCATTTACAATGGATACATACTTAATAGTGTATTTGGCGGATACATAGAAGAACACAACCGTTGCGATGGTTAGGATGCGTACGTGTTCGTTAATTAACCGCCAAAACACATAATAATAATAATAATAATAATAATAATAATAATAATAATAATAATAATAATAATAATAATAAACCTAAGTCTTAATGTTACGCACACTACGACCGAATAATAATAACAATAGTCTAATGCTAAGTTTAAAATGTTTTGTTAACACTTATACGGTCCATACTTCCCCAAAACACCATATAAACCTACAAATTCAAAGAATTTAAGTACCAAATCAATAAATTTGTATTAAACGTTTGAAATGTGGGACAATGTGTGAGGTTTATATGTATAATTTAGAGTTATACATAACTTGCTCATCTTGTTTTTGATCTTCATCAGCCAAGACTTAATTACCTTCTTTGTTATCAAGATTGGCCAAGACTTGATTACCTTGATCATCACCGGCCAATACTTGATCACCTTGTTTTCGATTTGACAAGACTTGATTATCATGTTTCATATCATCACTAACCGAAACTTGATTATCCTGATTTTCATAACTAGCTCTCCTTGTAAAAGTAACGCGTGATGAAGCAATACACCATCAAATTTGTTGAGCACACACACACCAACACCAAATAATACTTGTCTACCCGACTATCGTTGATAGTTTCCCCAAACCATCCCCATTGGGTATCAATACCAAGATGAGAAAAATATTAATCAACTTTCCTATGCCCATCACAATTTCAATATATTCTTCCCCATAACTTATAAGCTAACTTATAAGCTGGTGTTGTTCTTTCATTTGTATCTTGTAAAAGTTTAACACGCCTTCCCGAGTAAGTCCTTCCATGCATCCAAGAACACAGAATTGCGGCACCAACCAAAGAAAACTTACGGAAGTTTCTGAATAATTATCATCCAAGTACCCGACTTCTTTTAACCTATAAACCTCGAGTTGCCAAGCGAAAATACAGCTAATGATTCCACAAAACATTCCAACGCCAATTTTAACCTTCTCATTTTTAGGAACACACTTGATCCAGCTATACAAAAACGGGATAGCGAAGCTTGAGAAATCCTGAACAATGTTGTAGATTTGTAAAGGTATTTTTTCGTACATATGTAGGTTGTTGTATTGTTGAAGAAAGAAGGTAAATCCAGTTGCTGATATTATGGACACCAGAATAAACATACCCTATTAAAGATACCAATAATAATGTCAATTAAGTATTTCCATTTATGTTCAAATGTATATTTAGATATGATTGAGGTTGTTATAAAATTATTATTGTCCACCGTAACTGTAGGCAAGATGAGATCCATTCCCTTTTGTATCTTCTGTGTTGTAATAGGCTATATAAGCCTTGTAATGTAATACAATATATTTAAGCTTTTAATCATACAATCAATATTTCATATGGTATCAAGAGTACTGTAACTCAAACGAGTCTTTGATCCTGCCTGATTTATTCTTCCCTTACTGTCCCAATCACCCAATTATTCCTACCACCATGGCTCCGATTCCTATTGTTCAGATCAATGCTTCTACCAATTTCAATGTTACTCTCACACACGACAATTTTTCGGTGTGGCGCAAACACGTTCAATCCACCTTAATCGGAATGGATCTGGACCACTTCATTACCGGCAATAAACCCGCTCCAGCAGAATTTCTCGATATGGAAAGAACCAAGTCAAACCCATAATTCTCACCCTGGTATCGCCAAGACCAGGTCATCTTGGCTGCTCTACTTGGCAGTTGCTCGCCCACTATCCAGCCCATGATTGCCTCTGCTGAACCCTCACGACAGGATTGGGAACAGCTCGTAACGAGCTATGCAAATACATCTCGGTCTAGGATTATCTCACTGAAATCCAAACTTGCTTCAAACCCGAAAGGAAGCCGTAATGTTGCCGAATACTTGCGCGATATGAAGTCGAATGCTGATGAACTCGCCTTGGTTCAAGAACCTGTGAAGGATGAAGATCTAATGGTTCATATCCTTTGCCAATTAGGTGATGATTTCAAAAACTTTGCAACATCTCTTCGCCTACTTCAGTCAAAAATTACTTTCCCTAAAATTATTTGAGAAACTAGTTGATTATGAAAGGGAGATGCTTTAGGGATTTTCTGAATCCTCATTAATCATTACTAACGTAATCAAATTTATATTTGAATTGATGGGAAGATCCTAAATATTTAACAAATCACTCTTTATCGATGTATCCAACCAATAATTGCAAAGATGAAAAGTACATAACTTTTTTTTTTTTTTTTTTTTGTGTGTGTTTTTCATAGATTTGAATGAAAAGGACCAAGTATTTTGTGTTTAATCTTTCATTAATTTGCATGCTATTAATGGACCAGGTCTATTTCATGAAATGGAACTAAAAATTAAGACCGTTTAAATAAGACTAGAACCAAACACATAGGCATTTGATAACCAGACAAGAGATACTTTCGCTTTGTAAAATGGTACACAGGTACGAAAGGTGTAAGGTGTGTATGAAGAGATATAGACCAATGAAAAGGGGGTCTTTTTTTTTGAACGATCAACAAAAACAATAGAAAACGCTAGCAAGCCGCTAGGCACCAACAAACCAGACAATGTGAAACCAAAACAACCACCATAGCCAACCCCACCAAATTACAATAGTTACACCCAAAATCTACACCAATCTTCCCATGTATGCCCGCATTTCTTTGCTCTATTTTTTATCCAAAGATAGTCCATTTTTATTTCTTCCAACAAGGTTGACCCTTGAATCGGTACCCCGGAATGGTCCAACTCGTTTCTTTTTCTCCACAAACACTTAGTCGAGGTTAAACAAATAGCATGGAGAATCTTTGCTTTCTCCTTCAGGAGAGAAGAGAACTTGCGAAGATCCACAACATCATGAAAATTAAAGATAAATAATGAGGTACCTTACATCATTGAGCAATTACACTCCACATAGCCTGGGTGAGCCTGCACAAAACAAATAAGTGTTCCGCCGACTCTTCAATCTCACCACAAATTGGGCAACCATCCGATAACACTGGAATGTTCCTCTTCTTCAATGCATCAAACGTAGGCAACCGACTTAGGATTGCACGCCAAGACACAAAATTGACCTTCTTTGGGACCAACCCCCCCCCCCTTCTCCTCTTCTCGGTTTTGTGAAACCAAAATTGCTACACGAATGAATCTACCAATGCATTAGGGCGTCCAGGAGGTGCAAACCAAAGCTACCGAGGTCGGGTGCTAAAGACAGCCTAACAGATTCTTTTAACAAGACAACTTGCCTACTTTTATATAAATCCTTCAACCTTTGTTCACCTACCCATTTTTCATTTCAAGTCTCATAAATGTACCTCTAATGCATCTTACCTCCTTAGGAAACTCTTTTCTCAATATCTAAACAAACTATCTGTATAAATAACATTACTAAACAAGTCACTTTTCATGTATGTTACTGCCTCTTACACCCCTCAGAAACTAAAGTGGCATGTGCCAACTGAGGCTCTACTTTTATATAAATCCTTCAACCTTTGTTCACCTACCCATTTTTCATTTCAAGTCTCATAAATGTACCTCTAATGCATCTTACCTCCTTAGGAAACTCTTTTCTCAATATCTAAACAAACTATCTGTATAAATAACATTACTAAACAAGTCACTTTTCATGTATGTTACTGCCTCTTACACCCCTCAGAAACTAAAGTGGCATGTGCCAACTGAGGCTCTAAAACATATATTATGACGTGATTTTAAATTTTGAATTTCAGTTTACTACCATTAGATATATCTAAGATAACGAGACTAATAATGCCAACAAATTACAGATTTAACACAGCAAGAACCATCCATGCATGCAATACATTTTAAGACAAACAAACACACAGTGACAAAGCAACCGAACCAAATCAAACCAAACCAAACCAACCCTACCAATCAACTAGTAGAATAAGTATGCCCATAACGCGAGAGCAAAGTGCCCCGTCTTCATAAACTTTCTAAATCGAATTTCCAAACAGACAGGAACCTAAATTGGCAACTTCACAAAGCAGATGATATAAAAACCTTTTTTGAGTAATAGTGGTAACCATTTTCATACTTTCACTACCTATTTTGACCAGACCCCTTCATCATATCTTATCAAGCTTTTCCGCTTTCACCACCGGGTTCGCCTTCGCAATCGCATCACGACCCGCACCTCTGTAGTCAAACGGGCACTCATGTTTGTCAGAGTAATGATGTGCGGAGCAGAAAAGATTACCACATTTGCAGTTGAAGCCTGTTAAACCAACCCGTTTGCGGCAGGTGGAGCATCTGCTGGGGCCCACCTTCACCTCAGGGACTTGGGATGATGAGTCCGCAGAACATGCTTGAACTGGGACCACATTCAACTCCACTGGCGCTGCTGACTGAGTGGCGGTGGGTTTGATGACATCTGCAGCCGCCTCATCCTTACCGGAACCGCTGCCATTGATGATGTCATCAATAGATGAAGCTGCAAGTTTGGCGTTTTCCTGTTTCAGTATCATCTCTCGGTGGCATTTGGAGCACATGTTCATGGTGGCTGCACTCCCAAAAAAACCGCAGTTGTTGACGCATAGGATCGGGCCTTCGGGAGCCGCGGTCTCTTTGGTAGATTCCATCTGTCAATTTTTTATGTACAATATTAATTGAGCATAAAACTAGAAATAATTATCATGGATCTTTTTACCATGTTAACAGCCTATTTGAGAGGTGTTTGGATTGTGTTTTAAATACGAAACAGAATAACGAATAATAAGATGCTTATTTTGCAAATTCGGATAGCTTAATGACTTCAAAATGAAACAACCAAAAAGCAATCAGATTTGGATAAAATACTCTCAAAAACACATACAACACTCAAAAGAGTAATTATGGATTTAGACATAACAACGTAGTGTGAAGATCATGTGGTGATTTTTCTCAAAAGAGTATTTTCGAAAATAATGAAAACACAATTTGCAGACAGAAAGAAAAAAAAATATCATGGTCTAGCCATTTATTCAAGATGAAGATACTTCTCAAAACGTTCACAAAATACCAGAATCAGAAAAAAAAACAAAATTCTTCATGTTGGAGATCATGTGGTGATTGAACGAACGGTAGCACGTAGTATGATGCAGCAGTTTAATGAAGATATAGATCGAGAAATTAATGGAGAGCAAATAAGGAATGTGTGTGTTTGTGCCTCTGTGCGCGTGTATGTGTGTGTGCAAGTTTTGGCACAGTGTGTGTATATGTACAAAAACAATAATAAAAAACAGTGGAGCGCGCAAACTCTCTCCATGTGTGTGTGTGTGTGTTTACATATATGCATGTGTATACAGTGAATTGACATACACATACATAAGTGGATAGAATGCAAGGCCAAAGAGAAGAGAAAAAAAGGTAATAATATCTTGAGAGAAAGGTTCCCATCAAGAATAGATACAAAAATCTTTAAAAATGAGCAACCATAATCCCTTTATCAATCTTTATATAGAAAGGAAGGTTAGATCATATTAAGCCAAGTACAAGCATATATCAATCAAGTATATACTAAATCAGCAACTAGTACAAATTAATCAAGGTAAAATTTTTCAAAATAAATTACAGTAAGTTAATACTTGCATGTTTAAAGTACAGTAAAGAGCAAATTTTAAAAAGATTTCCATATCTGTTTACGGCTAGTTAAATATGTGTAGTTCTTGGTGCGCAATATTGGTAACGAGTATGATATATGCGAAATTTAAATTATTATAAATTGTGATAAAATGTTGGATATCATGCCCTTAATCTTACGTAAATTAATCAAACAGGCAAACAGCTAGACAAACCCATTCCAATTATATTCAAATACAAATCAAACAACTTGATAATTATAACTAGTTAGCCCAAACCAAACTTTATCAACTATGGATAAACCAAGAGGCCGAAGATAAAGTTTGTTTTGGTTCTAATTAGCTAAAATTGTATTTGATGTATTAGGTTTATCTAGTTGTTTAATTAATTAATAGAAGAACATAACACTGAAGGCGTGATTTCCAACAGTTCGAAAACAAATTTACACTTTGCATACATCAGAGCATCAGACTCGCTCTCTATATTGCACCACGTACTACACATATTTAACTAGTCATGAGCAGATATGAAAAGTTGCAAACTTGCTCATTACCGTATTAACAAGTACACATATTAGGTTCTATCGATCGTGTATCAACAGAAACGTTTCCAAAAAGAAAAAAAAAACACAAATAAAGGAAAACGAAGAAACTTTTACAAATTTCACAATTGATATGTAAAGATTGATGTGTTTGATAAGAGTATTGAAGCAATTTCCGTCGGAAAAAGACGGGATCAATTAAAAGATTCATCTGATTACCCTAAATACAGATATTCGTCAGTTTTAAATGCTTCAAAATTTTAACGAACCCTCTATACTGCACCACGAACTACACATATTAAAACTAGTCATGAGCAGATATGAAAAGTTGCAAACTTGCTCATTACCATATTAACAAGTACACATATTAGGTTCTAACGATTATGTATCGAACATAAACGTTTCCAAAAAAAACTCAAATAATGGAAAAGGAAGAAACTTTTACAAATTACACAATTGATATTTAAAGATTGACATGTTTGATAAGAGTATTGAAGCAATTTCCGTCGAAAAAGACAAGAACAATTAGAAAATTCATCTATCTAATTACCCTAAATATAGAATTTCGTCGGTTTTAAATGCTCCAAAATTTTATCGAACCCTCAAACGGATATATTATATGAATTCGCCGGTTTTAAACGCTTCAAAATTTTATCGAACCCTTTAACAAAGATAAAAAAATCATAAAGTTTCAAAATTTATCCACCTATATGATTCAAACTATACATTACAATTCAATCTCAAAACTTCTAATACAAAAAAAAAATTAAAAAATATTGAATCAATCAAACAGCCAGAAGAAAACCAATAGAGCAGCAGATACATAAATATTAGATACAAAGATAAAACCCTATATATTCATCAACATCATACAGATCGTACATATACTTCACATCAATCACAAATACATCTCAAAATCAGAATAACAACCTACCAATTACACAAAACTAAACCAAATTAAACGAAACCCTAATTATCACGTAACTGAATTCAAAACAATCTAATCTATACACCAAACATCAACAACCGATAATTACATCGATCTCAATTTCAAAACGAAACAGATACAAACAAAATGTAAACCGAATTACATCGATCTCGTTATCGAATTCACGTCACGAGACTACAAAAATTGAATCAATAACGAAGAAATTAAAGGTGTAAGGAGATGAATTGGACCTGTAATTGGATGAATTAGGCGATGATTGAAGCAATCGAAGAGAGAATTTGATGGTGGTTTGAAAATTGGGGATGAATGAAATAATAATAATAATAATAATAATAATAATAATAATTGTGATTGATCGAAGAGTCGGTCGAGACCTATAAATATTTAAGACTTGGTTGGTTTCTTCTTGCCAACGAAACAAATTAAAACGCTTATTTATTTATTTATTTATTTATTTTCTTCTTCTAACCACTACTTTTTTACGGTTTTGCCATTGGCTTCTTATCATAAATATGATATTTTCGTGAACTACTAGAAATTTGAAAAAAAGGATTTATTTATAAAAATATCTATGTGAGGATAACAAGGGTATTACTGAGTTCGGTTTGGTTTGGTTTGGTTCGGTTTATAATATTCGATAGTATATTGGTAACAACTATATGAAAATGATTTGGTTTTTTTAAAGTTGGTTTTGATTGTCGATTAAATATTTCGTTTCTAGGCTTTGTTTTAATCATGTGTGTTTTAATTAGGGTGGATCTAGCCCTTCATCTCAAGTTGCCTAGAGCAGTCGTACCTCAATCACCGCTAAGGGATTGTTGTCGTGAAATTCTTCTTAAAAACGTATGTATAAAAGGAAATTTTATATCTACGAGACTACAACTATAACTTTTATATAGAGATGACTGACCGGCTCGTTTTATAGAAAACTTTTCTATAACTCAAAGTTCACTCTCCATAGTATATACCATTTTTAGGCTTTATTTGTAATCAAACCCGTAACAAATTTGGGTAAAGAAATAATAAACAGTTATTGTTGATCTTTAATTTCTTTTTTATATTTATAAGAGCATTTTATACTCGTTTAAGCCATTTGGAATATCATAAATGGCCTGCAATTGAATATGAATTACAATTTTAAGTTATACCATATACATTCTCTCAATAGTTATAGTTTGTTATAATTTTCTATTATTGTTTGTGTTATGAACATATTAGATAGCTTTCAAGACCTACTTATTAGGCTGAGGGTAGTGGGGGTGAACGGGGGGCGCGGCCACCTACATGGCTCGCGAACACCGCTACACTCCTCAGGTGAGCCGGGGCGCGGTTGGCCGGCGCGGCTATGACGACGGGGCTAACTAGCCGTTTAAAGGTTTTGGTTTTCAAAAATAGCTGTTGGAGGCTATTTAAATGTGTTTTTTTTTAATTCAAACCCACTATAAATAATTACCTCATTTTATAGCAATAACACATCATTCTCTCTACATTTCTCTCTAATACTTTAAAAACCTCTCTAAGTTTCTCAAATTTAAAACCATGTCGGGCTCGGGTTACGGGTAATATTAACACACAACCGGAGCCGGCTAAACCCGCAGAACAATCCCAAAAAGGTAAGGAGAAGAAAGCCGAAGAAGCGGGATTGGTGAAGCTCGAGATAAAATTTAACGAATTGTCAAGTACCCTCCTCTCGATTAGTGAAGCTCGACATACAAAAAATCAGTTAAAGAGTTTGGCATTTCTAGCTAGAGACTTTAGCCACCTACCGCTATCCGACCAGGCGATAATGGAGGAAGAAAAAGATTATATTCGGAAGAAGTTGGCGGAAAAAAAATAAAAACGCTATTTTTATGTATTTTAAATTTATGTTTTTATTTTTCATATTATTTATGTTTTAATGAAGTATTTAATTTATATTGGTGTGTATAACAAAAAAAAATAATAAAAAAAATCAATTAAGCCCCTGATCACCTGGACTAATACACCCTCTAGGGCTTGGTTGAGGAGCTTGATCCTATGTCACATCAACGCCTACGTGGCGCAAATATATTGGATCACTTGGGGCTCAACCAAGCCCCACTACCCTTAGTCTTAATTGTTTCATATTATTTATCGTTTTTAACTAATACATTTTTGCCTAATCGTCCTCTTACCAAAAGTTTACTAATACACCACTAGTTTTAATGCATATTCGGGTTTTAATAGAAATAAAATATTTGAAAATTCTAACATATGCCATGAATTTTTGCAATTTGAAAAATATAAAAGAAATGAAACAGTCACTACTTTGGTCGCCAAATTTAAGAAGAAAACAAGATATTTAGTTTGAACTCTTTACTTTGATATATTGGATCGATCAGATTGAGTTATTTCATTTTGTCTTTATTTCAAAATAGCTTACTAAATCAGGGTGTAGACGTTTCTTGCATGTTGTGCTCTTGTTACTCGATACATCTGGAGGCTATTGATCACCCTTTTTATTCTTTTTTTTAAGAATGTGAGGTGGCAATGGAGATTTGATTAGGTGTGGCTTGATATTTAAGCCCGACAATCTTATCGGGTGTCTCGAGTTTTGGTAAAGAAAAAAAAGGCAAATTGTTGAAGTTGTTATCATGATAACTTGTTGGATGAATGAAGGAATGTGAATGAAAAAAAAATTATCTTCAGGGTTGAATAAGCGTGATTATATTTTAGATGATATTGTTAAAATTTCAATATTCTAGTACATATGAGAAAGCTATAACACGTTCCATAAATTGGTTAAAAAATACGTTATTGGTGATGTCATGTTGGCTTGTTGTCTCCTTTAGCTCCTTACTGGTTGGGGGTTTTATAAAATCTTAACGGTGTAAAAAAAAGTTCTATCTTTTTTAATTGTAGATCTTTGTAATCCAAAACCAGATTACACGTAGGATTATAAAAAAAGTTTAAAATTGAACAATCAGTTATTTGTTTTCTTCCACTTTTCGGTTCGGTTTTTCGATTATCATCTAGTTAAATGGTCTTCATACCCATCCCTAATTTATGTATTGGTTATCTTAATTCTAATAATAGAATTACTAGTGATAATGCAAAAATGACATCTCTAACTATTAAATCGGTTGAACCAAAATGGCATTGATCGTGAGGTCGAGAACATTGGCAATCTTGGTTTGCAGAAACATCAAATCAAAGATACCAGCCACATGAACAATTTGTGGCTTGAGTATGTTGAGTTCGTTTATGATATGGTATTTAGTGGTGAACATGACGACATTATTTAGTTAGTTAATGAGGGACCATAAACCTAACCATGTAGCGCAATCTAGGTAGTTGATGAGGGACCATGAGCCTAACCATGTAGCGCAATCGCCATTTGAAAAGGGGCAATGTTTTAAAACACTTCAAATATGTCTTTAGTTGTCTCGTATATGTTAGTAAACAAGTGGTCTGACATCATTTGAGGCATAACGACTCAACAATCTTTTTAACCACCATATTTACATATTGACCCCTTATGGTATTAACTCCCATCAAATTAGATACCATAATTATGAGGCTACACACATTTAGTCCATATAAATGTTAAATGGTCAAAAGCCATATAAATATTTCTAACATTCTCCCACTTGGCTGCTAGACCATTTCATTAAACATTTATACATGTGTGTACTATATATACATGTAAAATAACATTAATTGGCCAAGTAATAAAATTAGATAATTTCGTTAAACCTTCTTATGACAACATTAAAACAAACCGATACAATCATTTGCATTATTATCAATGCAAAGACCCCTATCAATTATGATAATGATATCATCTTCAAATTTATAGGTTAGGTGGTAAAGAATATCTTTGTCTAAAATAAACATTATAGTGCACATATATTTATAAATATAGACAAACTTTACATTTGAGTGAAATAAGAAGATAATATTCTAAACGTGTTTACATTGTTTACATGACATTTATAAAAGGTCTCGCCTAAAACCCATATTAAGTACATGATCATTGAATATTTTGGGCGGTAAACCTTTAGTAAGTGGATCCGCTAACATGTCATGTGTGCTAATATATTCAACAATAACACTTTGATCTTCCACTCGCTCTCGCACAAACAAATATTTTGTGTCAAGATATAGTCCTGCACCACTTGAGCTATTACTGTTTTAGAAACTCACAGCTGCACTATTATCACAAAACATCCTTATAGGCCTCTGTATGGAAGTAACAATTTTGAGTCCCTTAATTAGATTTCTTAGAATCATTGCTTGGCACGTGGCATTATAACACGCAACATATTTTGCCATCATTGTTGATGTAGTAGTTAATTGCTGCTTATGACTCTTCCATGAAATGGGCCCACCTGATAGCATAAAAATGTATCTCGAAGTAGACTTTTTGTCATCCTTACACTTCGCAAAATCAGAATCAGTATAGCCTATGAGTTCAAGATCATCTGACCTTCTATAAGTCAACTTATACTCTTTTGTCCCTTGTAAATATCGCAATACCTTTTTAGTAGCTTTCCAGTGATCTAAGCCAGGGTTTGTTTGATACCTGCCTAGCATGCCGGTTATGTATGCGAGATCGGGACGAGTACATACTTGAGCATACATTAAGCTTCCTACAACAGAAGCATATGGTAGGAGTCTCATTTGTTCGAGTTCTGCCTCTGATTTAGGGCATTGATAAGACCCAAAACGATCACCCTTAACTACAGGTGCTACCGTGGGGGTACAATGTTCCATATTAAATCTTTTAAGTATCCGCTCAATATATGCCTTTTGAGAAAGTCCTAATGTCCCATTGCATCGATTTCGATGGATTTCTATGCCAATTACATAAGAGGCTTCACCGAGATCTTTCATGTCAAAATTAGCAGATAATAATCTTTTGGAATCATGCAACATGTCTAAATTATTACTTGCTAATAAGATGTCATCAACATATAACACAAGTATGATGAATTTACTCCCACTCATCTTAATATAAACGCACTGATCTACTTGGTTTTTAATAAAATGATGTCTTTTCATGACTTCATCAAATTTTATATACCATTGTCTAGACGCTTGTTTTAACCCGTAAATTGACTTATTTAATTTGCATACCATGTGTTCTTTGCCTTTAGGCTCAAAGCCTTCAGGTTGTTTCATGAACACATCTTCATGCAAATCTCCGTTTAAGAATGCAGTTTTAACATCCATCTGATGTAACTCTAAGTCAAAATGTGCTACCAAGGCCATAACTATTCTTAGGGAATCCTTTCTTGACACTGGGGAAAAAGTCTCCTGATAGTCAATTCCCTCTCTTTGGGTATATCCTTTTGCAACCAAGCGTGCTTTATAACGTTCAATGTTTCCATTAGGGTCTAATTTAGTTTTATAGACCCACTTACAACCTACAGGCTTAGCACCCTTTGGTAATTCAGTAAGTGTCCAAACATTATTTATTTTCATTGAGTTCAACTCATCTTCCATGGCACTTAACAATTTGGCTGATTGGTCGCAATTCATGGCTTCTTTGAATGTAGTTGGATCATTTATTTTACCCAAATCAAAGTCGGTCTCATGAAGGTAAGTCACAAAGTCATCATAAACTATGGGTCGCCTAGGTCGAGAAGACCTTCTTAGTGGCGGTTCT
The DNA here is from genome assembly GCF_021521415.1 of Bidens hawaiensis. NCBI lineage: Eukaryota > Viridiplantae > Streptophyta > Magnoliopsida > Asterales > Asteraceae > Bidens > Bidens hawaiensis. The sequence continues at coordinate 50,035 of NW_027498202.1, read as the reverse complement.
TGAGTCTCTTGTTCATTAACTTCATGAGATGTTACGGGATTCGATGTAAATGGTTCCTCAGTGTTAATCACATTATCATTATGAGAAACCGGCAAATAATTAGATGGTTCAAGTGACTGATTAATTGGCACCGGTATTGGTGCCTCTATAATTTCTACTTGAAGATCTATTTGCCTACCACCGTCACTCCCACTCAAATTTGTAAACTCAAGAAATTCAGCATGTCTAGTTTCAACAATTCTAGTAGAATGAGAAGGACAATAAAATCGGTATCCTTTTGAACGTTCGGGATATCCGATAAAAGAGCAGCTAACAGTTTTCATATCTAATTTAGTGGAATGTGGATTATATAGTTTAGCTTCAGCCGGACATCCCCATACTTTAAAATAATTTAAATTAGGTTTCCTTCCAGTCCATAGTTCAAATGGAGTCTTAGGGACAGACTTAGAGGGAACTCGATTAAGTATGTGGACGGCTGTTTTTAATGCTTCAGTCCAAAGAAATAAAGGGAGATCACAATTAGCCAACATACTACGTACCATATCCATAAGAGTACGATTACGCCTTTCAGCTACACCATTTTGTTGAGCAGTCCCGGGCATGGTATAGTGATTTATTATACCATGATTCTTACAAAATTCATGAAAAGGCCCCGGGCTTTGTCCAACATCGGTGTGTCAGCCATAGTATTCTCCACCCCTGTCTGATCTTACAACCTTTATTTTCCGATTTAGTTGATTCTCAACTTCAGCCTTAAAGGTTTTAAAAGCTTCTAAACTTTCAGATTTTTCATGGATTAAATACAAGTACATGTAACGCGAATAGTCATCAATAAAAGTAATAAACGACTTATGCCCTCTAATATCCGTTAGAAAAGGACCACATATGTCGGTATGTATATAACCAAGTAATCCTGTGCTTCTAGTGGAACCTTTCTTATTTTCCTTGGTCATTTTTCCTTTAATACACTTAACACATTTTTCTTCAAAATCGGAAAAGTCTAGTTTTGGTAGTACTTCATTTTTCACGAGTCGATTTATTCTTTCTCGTGAAATATGGCCTAATCTGTGGTGCCACAATTTAGATGAAGTCTCTGTAATTCTTTTCCTCTTTTTACATACAAAATTTTCTTCTACATTATAAGACAATAGGGATTCCAAAAAATTATGATCTAGACGTAATTTATAAAGATCACCATCTTCCAATAGACCATAACCAACATTGAGGGAATTGAAACTTATAATACATTTACCATTTCCTAATGTAAATACATATCCGTCACGATCTAGTTTAGGAACAGAAATTAAGTTTCTAGTAATAGTTGGTACATATAAAGTTTCAGGTAAATTTAAAATGAAGCCTCCTTCTAGAACTAAAGAAAGAGTCCCCACGCCTTCCACTTCGGAAACCAAGCCATTTCCCACTTTAATCGTCCGCTGGTTTCTTGCCAGCTTCCTTATTGTACGGAATCCCTGAAAAGAATTAGAAATATGTACAGTGGAACCAGAGTCAAACCACCACGTATTACAAGGAACATTAACATTAAATGATTCATGAATCATAAGATTTAGGGCAATACCTTTTTTCGCTAGCCATTCCATAAACTTTGAACAATCCCTTTGGTAATGCCCTTTCTTGTGACAGAAACGATATTTAGGAGTGCCTTTAGCTATGCTAGTACTTGCTCCAGGTGTAGAGAACTTTTTGGGTTTTGACTTATTTCCCATTTCACCCTTGCCTTTGAATGTGCTCTTTTTCTTCTTGGAGTCAAAAGTGGTTAGGTGAGCAACATCATGTTTTTCTAGCTTTAAGCGTTCTTCTTCCTGAACGCACATGGCAATCAATTCGCTCATCTTCCATTTCTCCTTTTAAGTATTATAGTTAATCTTAAAAAGATCAAACTGAGAAGGGAGAGATGTCATAATGAAGTGAACTAAGAAACCTTCACTAATTTCCATGTCTAGAGTTTTCAATTGGTTAGCCATGTCATTCATCATCATGATATGCTCACGCACCCCAGTAGTCCCGTTGTACTTGGTTGTTAACATTCTAAGGATTAAGATACCAACATTAGTTTTTGAGGTACCTTTGAATTGATCCTCAACCAAGTCTAAGTAAGCCTTAGCATTTTCCGAATCAGGGATGGCTCCTCTAATGGTAGGAGAGATTGAATTCTTGATTACCATAAGAGACATTCTATTAGAACGCTCCCACCAATCATGAATTTCCTTTGTTCTACCGTTGAATTATCGGCAAGAGGAGGAGGAGCATCATGCCTTAAAGAATAATCAAGGTCCATAAATCCCAAGGCCAACTTAACTTGTTCTATCCAAGTACCAAAGTTATTTCCGTTCAAAGGTTCTATTCCGTGCAAATAACCGGAACCTGATCGTAAGTTAGATGCTGTTGCATGTAAAGAATAAATATTATGCTCAGTTATGACTGTACATAACATAATTATGATACAAAATAAAATATATCAGATAAAAATAATGACCTATTACTAACACCAAATAATAGGTAAAATTACACATATCATGTTCAACTATTAACGTCTCGTTGGTTCAGTTAACAATTGAACTTAAAATGTTATATTAAAAAAAATAACTTTCTTAAACATATTTATTTCAAAACACCGTTGGGTAAGATGAAACAAATATATTTATTTCCATTATCTAAATTCTTAAACCAATTCACGTTGGGTTCATGGAATAACAATTCAGGCAATGTATATTAGTGACTTAATATTAGTATTAAAACTGACTTGAGTAATCTCTCGTTGGTTTAATTACTCAAATCAATTAAAGTACAAGCCATTTAAACAATATACATGAATAAATCAAATAATCAATCTTCATACTACAGTATGCATGCATTTAATAACTTATTTCCATTTTATAAATTTAGAAAGGAAATCAAACATGAGCATGTAAAACTTGCATTTAATTCATGGCAGTATTTCATAATTTGTATGCATTAATGATGTGAATGATAGACCATGAAAACTAAAGAGGGAAAAAAAATTACAACTTTCTGAAAATCGGTTCACAACATCTGATTTATGTTCAACACCATTTTATTTGCTAGTTGTTAAATCTCTGGAAGTATCCATAACAATTTTTAAACAAAATTAATTCATTTAATAGCCACATCATTTAATAGCCATCCATTTGAAGTTACCTTAATTTATCGCTTTATATAAAAAAAAATTATTGATTATAAACCCTTTTGTAGTCAAACGATGTATCTCGCAACTCACAATAAATAATCACTCATATTATTTGCAGAAAATAAGGCAACAATATTAGTTTTCCAGAAAACAAAATCTTGTGAGATTTCGGGTGAAACAAACCCCTAAATTAATATTTGATTTCCATAAACAGTTTGCATGATTGAATGTTTTAATTCAAAAATTAACACATGGCTTTGACCACCACATGTTGATTCAACTTCAACATATGATATCAATTATACAAGTCCCAAATTAATCTACCACAAACAATGGGTTGTAAAACTTACTTGATTGAGAAGATTCATTCCTTTGAGTGTTTGATGAAGATGATGCCATGATGATGATCTTGATTAAGAGTCTAATTGCCCTTCAATTAAGATGGATTGAGTTATGGTGTTAGAGAATTTTGTCAGTGATCGAATTGATGAAACGATCGTTCTATTGTGATAGTTAATTAGGGCAACGACTCAATAATCTTTTTAACCACCATATTTACATATTGACCCCTTATGGTATAAACTCCCATCAAATTAGATACCATAATTATGAGGCTACACACATTTAGTCCATATAAATGTTAAATGGTCAAAAGCCATATAAATATTTCCAACAATATGATGTTGCCCAAAGTTATTACCAACATGTGGTTCAAGTTAGTGGGATATTAGAGCAAGCTATCTTTTTATTAGCCTTTAAAACTTTGTGACATAATAACATGTCTCCAAGTTGCATATATTCATTTATTGTATTTGGTATGAATGAACTAGATGAACAAACTTTATAACTCCCCATGAATTATTTAGCACGTTTATAGCATGCTGATTCCAAAGGGGACATTGCAACATGTTTAACAAGTTTCATTCATGGTTGTCATGATCAACATTTCAATCGAAATTGTTTTCCGTAATTAACGTTGATTGTTTGGATTGTCCAACCCAAACACGACCTATATACTAATTTGTGTTAAAAATACCACTCTAACCTGCATACATCTATAATTACCATAATTAACATTGACTACTTGAGTTGTTCAACTCAAACATGATATTTTCTTTACATATTATTATTAGTATTATTATTAGTATTATTATTATTATCAGTATTTTTATATTACTGTTGAACTTGGATTTCCTTTGTATTGCTTTATACATATGTACTTTTGTAACATCCCAATTTTTCGTTCGGTTAATAATAATAATAATAATAAATTCATGGCAAGGATTGAGCGGCTGACATCTGAAGATGAAAGAAATGGTGTTTTAAACATGATGTTTATTATCATGGTTTTAAAGAAAAGATTTAATGTTTTGTAATGAATGATTTAAGTTAACGTTTCCGCGAAAGTTTTAATAAACTCTGATTTGTAGAACTGTGTTTATGAGTAAATCCAACGCTAAAGTAGGGCTATCGGGTTCGGGGCCTTACAACTTTAGAGCTGAGGGTCTCTCTGGAAGCCACCTCTTTATCCATTGGGATAGAGGTACAGTGTGCCTAAATCCCACCCTCCTCAGACCCTACCTATAGCTTTGCTGTTGGTGGGACTTAACTGGGTATGATTGATTGATTGATTGATTGAAACATGACATATGTATATTTATATATGTAAAAAGCACCAACTCTAATCTACATACACCTAAAATCATGTAACCGTAATGGCCAAATTAACTCATTTATCTAGAAATGTCAAACAAGTTGACGAGGTTGATAAATAGTAATCAAGTTATAAATGTGTCAACTGGCCCAGTGGATGTAATAATTTAAACGGATTTGTGGATTGGTATGTAAGATCCTTCAAAAATTTCATAGTTGTTACATTGGTGTCACTAGCATCAAAGATGAATCCTGAGACTAGTAAAAAAGTAAACAGTTCAAACATGATAATATTAATGGTGCCATAGCATTCATAGGGATTAAGGTTACTAAACCAGGTTAAGGACATGAACTTTTAGCTGTTAAAAGTCATTGAATCGGCTTGAATCGATCTGTCTGTTAATCACAATCTTATGCCTAAGAGATCGATGCCATCCACCTTGATCAAGTTAATGATAAATCTTGATATCAACATTTGCAGTCTTAACAACTTTGGTTTAATTGATTTAAGCTTGATTCCTTGGTTTTAATAGGCTATTGATCAAGTTTGTGATGAATCTTATTATCATAATATGGGGTCCCAAGGGCTTTTGACTTAATTTATTTACGCTTGAATCATTGGTTTCAAAAGACATGCGTGAAGCTACTGTACTTCCAGTAAGGAAATGAAAGAGGCACAAATTCCAGTTGCAAATAATCCTTGCTTAGTTACACATGAGCAAAATCTCATGTTACCTAATGTGCACCCCTTATTTGGCTTACAAAAGCGCGTCTGATGGTCTTGCGCTTTAGACAGTGTAAGGCTCTATTAGCTCGGCTGCAATGAACATGTGTTCTAAAAAGAGATGATAATGAAGCAAACATGCTAGACTTGCAACTTATCTTTAGAACACATGTCAATGTTGGTTAGAGAAAGTGGTAGGAGCTATTCTGGAAAAGTTGTATCCTACAGGGAAAGTGGGTCCCAGCATATCCCTAGTCAGGTCAAAGTCAAACCCTGAGCAAGGTCTTTTGAAACAACAAACGCATCGACATTGGCACAGAATGCTAACACAAGTAGAATACCTTAATGGATATACAGCAACACCACAATTATAAACATGATACAAGAAAACTCAAATGTTTCTCCAAACTAATAAGAAAGATGAAACCTATTTTATGATATTTTAATGATGTGGAACTAAACTTATGTCGACAAGAAAAATCATGCGACACACATAGATAACTAACTGTATGCGCGTGCATATTTTGAGTCTACAGGAAGGTCACCATGTTGCGTCTACCGTAGGCACCTTGTGGGCTATTACAGAAAAAATAGTTACAAATGCTTAACTTTATGCGCGCATATAGGTGAGGTTACAGAAGAAATAGTTACAGATTGATGATATTACACAGATTTATGTGCAGTGTGTGTGCAGGGACATTTCTGTCCTTATACTGTGTATATTGTTAAGCATTTGTTAAGGTTACTTTGTATCTACTTCTTTGAGGCTGCATTACATATAAAGGCCTAGCACTGTATTGTGATTTGAGTTGATTGAATATAGTGAATGCATACCATCATAAAACTTTCAGTTGAATTATACAGAAACAAGATAGCAGTGTATCAAATGGAATCAATAAATCAAACAGAACGACGAAATAGTGTCTTATGTTTCCAAAACCAGGCAATAATCTTCAATAACATGCAATCCAGAGTTGTTCAGTTAGTGCATAATTATCAATTTCATGTAAACAAAATCAATATAAAACTCCAACAACATTCATGAATAATTGTTTTCAAAGCAATCAGGTTACAGATAACAGAAATTCGATTTCAATTCAAGAAGGAATATCAGTAAGTTCAAAATTTTCCATCCTAGCAAACAATTTAAGCAACATGACCACAGATCCAGGGGTAAAAACGAGCCGAGCTGCTCACGAGCTACTCGAGCTAGCATCAATAAAAAGCTCGAAACAAGCCGAGCTTTTTCGAGCTCGAGCTGAGCCCAAGCCTTTACATAAAGCTCGTTTAGTTATTGAACCCGAGCTCGAGTGTAGTGTTTATTTAACTTCTTTTCATTTTTGACTTCAATGTATTAATTTTACACCGCACAGCCGAGCTTTGTCTCGTTAAAGGTACCACACGAGTTCGGGCCGAGCTAAGGCCCGTTTAAGATTTATCTCAAAATACATATAAGGTTTATCACAAAATACATATAAATAACTAAAAACCTACATAAATTAATTAATAAACAATAAACAAGCCGAGCTCAAACTTTAGAAAAAAAACTTGAATCAAGCCAAGCTCAAGCTCTCCTAAGTCAAAACAAGCCGAGATCAAGCTAGACTCATTTACGCCCCTAGTTGCATCATACATATAATTTTACGCTATTCGATTAATCAGTTCTAAGTGGATGTCAATACACAATAGGTTCACACAATATAATTTGGAAGACAAATCAGAAAATATATTCATCATCATCATCATGGTTCGAAATTACAATAACTTGCAGCAGATATAAACAAATAGTATAATTCTCCAAATGATCCAAAACCAAACCCTAATATCAAAGTAATTGGATGATCCACACCCAAATTATCATTACCAAACATTATTATCAAAACAGATCTAAGTCCACAAGGCAAACACAATTACCATTAAACCGCCAATTAACCAAAACAAATACAATTACTCATCATCCGCGGATAAGCTCTGTTTCTGTGACTCAAGGCGTTCTAGGGCTTTCTGGTGGGCCCAAGTCTCCAAAGTCAAATCAGGCTTCGCGTTAAGTCCGACGCCGAGGATGACGATGGTTAGGAAGCTGGTGACGTAACAAGGCAGCTCCCAGTCTTCCCATTTCCTTGACTGGCCTGGTGGCGGAGGAGTGCGGTTGAGAAAGTATCCGTTGGGGCGGACCTGGTGGCCTGGGGTGGTCCAGCGGCTAGGGCCGTCGCCGCCGCGGTGGCGGAGGGTGGAGGTGAGGCGTGATCGGAGCATGCCGGCGGCGGACGAGAAGGGTTTCACGGACGGCATTTGGGGTGAAGAGGGGTCCGGTTATGTAATATGGTTTGGTATTATGAATTCGGGGCAGATTGGAGGAGGGTGGTTATGTCATATGTGGTTTACGACGTCGTTTCGGGTTATGGGTTTACAATAACCCTAAAAGGATATGTGTTGGTATCAAATGAGCCGTGCTCGAGTTTGGATCCGTAAAAAGCTCGAAACATGTCGAGTCTTTTTGAACTCGGGCATTGTGTATTTTTAAGTTTTACGTCTTTGGAATTTTATGTATTGAGTTAGCACTTCATAGTCGAGCTTGAACCGAGCTTTGGCTTGTTTAAGGTACTAAACGAGTTTGATCCGAGTTTAGACTCGTCTAAGGTTTTTCTCAAAATATATAAAAATAATAAAAAATGTATATAAGTTAATTAATAAATAATAACGAGCCGAGTCCGAGCTTGAAAAAACAACTCAAGAGGCGAGCTCAAGCCCTCGTAAGTCAAAATGTGTCGAGCTCGTGCTCTGGCTCGGCTCGTTAACACAACTAGTTGGTAACAACCATCTTCGGTTGAGAAAGATCTTCGTGGATAATTTCTCAACCTAACACTCAAATTTCAATGTAACCTTGTATTCATGACAATTTGGATGAAATTAACTACACTCATTTGAGTTACAAGTTGTTTACTTAAAATGTATATTATAGCTAGAATCTTCAAAACTTTTGTTGAAGTTTCTTTTGTTGATAATGTGTGGTGTATTGGATAATACGGTGAGATTATGCTTTATGTTAGGACTAATGGGTACAAAAATGTTGCTAGTTAGTTGGAAATCATCTATTTGGATGAACAAATCCATTAGGATGATCATGAATGATGATGAAGCTTAAGCTCACAAATGGGTAATGTGAATTCATGATGAAGAAACGTGGATCTACTCACTGGTAGCAGATCTACTTTCCTCGGGTTTTGATTGTACTATTTCACCGATGGTTCTTCTGGATCTGTGTTCTTCCACCTACAAAATGAACAACGCCGTTAACTTACCCCTCAGAAAGGGACAGAGGGGTCCTCTTTGGGGTAACCCTCCGGCGTGAGAATAAGTATGTGTAGGAGAAGATAATAATGTGTGAGTAAGGGAATTTGGAGAGTATTGCTTAATAGCTCAATACTGTATGTTACTCTGTATGATTATGTGATTGTGTTTCTGTATGTAACTGACTGTGAGTGAATGTAATTCAATATGATTGAATGTGATATCACTGCCTGTAACTGTCAATGATTGAGTATGAATGTCCCCATCAAAGTGGAGTTGATGCTGTATTTATAGTGCTAGGGTTTCCACTGATTGAGCTCAGCCTCGTTGGCCTCCTCCAATCGCACTGTGCCACGTGTCCTCTGGGACACCTGGCGCTTTCTCGTTGGTTGTAATCACGTGGTAGCACATGTGTCATGCTGAGTTGTCGACCTTTCATTTGGCAGCTGTCAACATCAGCATATTCTTACTCCTTAAAAAGATACCTTCTAGAAGGTTATCTGACGTGCACAATCAAGGTTGCCCTAATCTTGATTTGGATAAGGACGAGGTCGATTATGTGCATGTGTGATATGCGCCAATCCTGAGGATGCGCGAGGTCTTCTGTTTATTCTCACGCGCAGATGTTATATGCGCAGATGTGATATGCACGAGCATGTGATATGCGCCGCGCGCTGATGCGCCGCGCGCACATGTGATGCGCGAGCATATGTGTGCCTGGGCATATGATGCCTGAGCATGTTTTGTATGCGCCATGCGCATAGGTTTTGGCTTTGTGCCTTCATAATGTCTTTATCTTGTGGGTTGACCCGCCTTGCTCGGTGTTGAGGCGGGTACATACCTCTTCAAGCCCCCCCAGTCTAATCTGTGTCTTATCTCGCGCTAGCGCGGTAAGATAGATATTAGACTTACTGATTTGGTTCTTTTAATGGGGTTTTGTCGTTTTCTTGGTTTTTTCCATCGTTGCGCGAAGTTCTATCCGAAGGGTCCAAACACGTGGTTAGTTGGTGGTGACGTGCGCCGTAAACGTGTCAGACGTTTCGTGTGCTCGAGGTGCTGCAGTTGCCTTTCATGTCCCCTCGCACAGCTGTCTGGAACATGTGTCGCGCTCGCATTGGTTTACACCTGCGAGTGGGGGCGCGTCTCTGCTCCGTAGCAGTTCCGTTACGTTTTTATGTCCCCTCAAACAGTGTCAAGGACACGTGCCGCAGCCACGTTGGCTTACAGCTGCGAGTGGGGGCGCGTGAAATCCGATCAGTTGCCAAATTTCTCTCTCCTGGGCCTATAAAAGCAGGCCCTTAGGAAATTTTTTATCTTCATCTTCATTGTTGCTAATTTTCGAATTTCTGCCTTTCATATTCTGATTTGAGTGTATTCATCGTTTCGAATCTTCGATTATCTGCTGCTGCAGTTGTATGTCTGATAGTTCAGACTCCTCTAACCCCTCAATCACCTCTATTGCCTCTCGAAGACGCCGTGTGAAATCTGTGGTGATGTCGACATTGAAGCAAAAGGGCAAGGGGAAGAGGGTTGTTGAAACCACATCGGAGGAAGTAGGGAGGACCAAGGCCACGAAAAGGTGGAATGAAATCCCCTGCAAATTGAGGCAGGCCGATCTCGACAGCCTCATCTCGTCACAGGGTTTTCTCCCTGTGTTTGGCTGCATGTTGCCTGTGGCCGGGCAAACGGCGGCGGACCCGCCTCCCGGCTATATTTCACTGTACACCCATTATTTCACCCACTGCAACCTTCGTCTTCCGATGACAAGGTTTGTAGGCGCGGTGTTACGGTTTTTTGGGATACATATATCCCAAGTCCATCCGTTTGGACTTGTGCGCATGACTCATTTCGAGTTCATGTGCAAATCACAGCGCGAGGAGCCCACCCCTCGTCGCTTTCAATTTTTTTACAAGCCCAAGATCCAAGATTCTTGGATCTCCTTTATTCCTCGCAGTCAGAAGGTTAAGTGCAGCACCGTGTCATTCAAGAGCCTTCATGACTGGTCTGAGAGGTTCTTCTACATCAGGGCTGGTGTAATCCCCATCCGCATGACGATGCGCGCGATCGATTCTGCCCCCGCGGATGCGGATGTTATTAAGAACCCAACCGGCGCCTGGGTTAAGAAACTGACCGCCGAACCATCCCCCGCCAAGAAAATTCGCGAGGAGGCGCTGGTGGGGGTCGGCATGAGTAAGCTGTGGGCCGACCGCGCGGCGGAGCCTGTCATCCAAGTGGACGGCTTGCGTAAGTTATCGCATTGCTTTATTTCCGCGCTAATAAAATTTGCCTTTGCTGATATTAGTTGTCTTGTTTTTGCGCAGTAACCAAGGAGTTTGTCCACGCCGCCTACGACGATCAAGTGGAGGGTGGCTCCGTCCCGCTGGGGGCTGGGGAGGTGTGCTTCCCAGATCGCTTCGATGACATGTTCATCCCTGTGGATCTGGAATTTGACTTTGATAGCGACGCGCCTGGTAAGCCTTCGCCCTTATGCTTATTCCTTTAGAATACCAAAGTTTATTAACAGTTCTGTTGCTTGTATTTGCAGATGCGCTCGAAAACTACGAGCTGGAGCTCGCGGAAGAGGAGGAGGAGGAAGAGGAGGCGCCCCTACTAAAGCGCAAAGCTAAGGGGAAATCTGGCGCAGGGGGCAGTAAGAGACAAAAGAAAGATGACACCCCTGTCGCTCATCCCCATGCTCAAACGAAGGGACCTGAGGAAACCCAGGTGTTTACCACCAAGGTTTATTTAGCTTCCCTGCCTGTGAAAGTGGGCAGACCTCCTGTCCACTTGAGGCATGGTGGCGTGACCTCCTCCCTTCGCGCGGCTGAAGAGAGTAGCAGTGTCGCGCCTGCGAAAGGTATACTCTGCTTACCCCTAATGGTTCAATGAGGGCGATTCTGATTGAATTATTATTAAATCTTTTCGCATTTGAATGTTTGCAGGACCGGCGACGGTAGCAGATCAGCCGCAGGCGCGACAAGGTGCTGAGGCTGCGCCGGGGGCTGCTTCGAAGTCCCCTGTTCTACCCTCAGAAAAGGGTAGAATGAACTTTATGGCGATGTTCGCCGCGCGAACAGATTGCGCGAAGGTATGTTTTGCGCCATTGTCTTCTGAATTCTTTGTTTTGATCAAATCATAAACCCTTTTTTGTTGTTGATTTGTTCATAGGAGTTGTAGCTGGCGTAGAAGCTGCTGGTGACACTCCTGGCGCCGTTGCCGGCGCCGCTGGTTCTGCTCCTGCTCCTGCTAACGCTGAGTCTCCCCTTATTGGGATTACAAAGGAGCAGGAAGCCGTGTTGCGCGCCGAACTGGCGGCGTCGAGACCTCCCTCGCCTCCTCCTACACGCAGCCCTCCCCGCGAGACTGGTTTGGAGCCCTCCAGGTCGCAGGAGAAGAGGCCTATTGAAGAAGATGAGGAGGATGAGGGGGCTCAAGCTGAAGACTCCTTGGGAGACCGCGCCAGCCCTGCGATGCCACAAGACTTCGCAGCGCAGACTTCTGGTGGGGCTGGCGCTGACTTTTCTGCTTCATCCCCGCAGGTATGTTTTAATTTGTTGCTCCGCTGCGCGTACCTCCATATAAGTATGTTTTATGACTTAGAACATTTCTTGTGTTTTGCAGGAAGGTGACCACGTTTACCGCCCGAGATGGAATATTAATGAAGACAGTTCCTTCCAATCCATGGGCGTATGCGAGGACTTCTGGGCTCATGCCGTGCCTCCTACTGAAAGGAGGTATAAGGAGGAGCGCACCCGCGCTGACTTGCTCAACGATCACATTTTCGCTGGGTCAGCTTTCTTTGCTGCCTCCCAAGAGCTTCATCGTGATTATATTAAAGTACGCGATGCTCTTGTGGCAGCCCAGCAAGAGGCTAAGGTGGCTGCCTGGAACCTTTCTGATGCTCGCGCACGAGCTAAGAAACTCCAGGCGGAGCTCAGCGAAAACCGAGCAAGTGCCAACACCGCCTTTATTAAGCGCGGGCATGAGCTCCAAGCTGCGCGGGAGAAGCAGCAGGTGGCGGAGGCCGAAGTTGCCAAGTACGCGCGGAGAGTGCGTGTCTTGGAACAGCAGGCGGAGGCGCGTGACCAAGCTATCGTCCAGAGTATCACTGAGAAATCATCACTGGAGAGTGAGGTTGCGCGCCTGAAGAAGGAGTTGGCGGCCGCGCAGGCCGATAGAGATGAGGCCTTGGCGACGGCAGCGTCTAGCCAATAAGCACTTGATGCTGCGCAGGCGGAGAAAGGAAAAATTTTGGCGGCAGCAGCGTCTGATAAAGAGGAGCTAAAAAAGACCAAGGAAACTGTTGAGTTATTAAACTCCCAGGTTCCTGCCCTCGAGACGTCTGTTGCTGGCCTCGCGCAGGATCGCCAATGGCTGGTGTCACAGGGCATGACTCGTTGCGCTTTGGCGATGAAATATTCTGCCGAGTTTCAGGCCCTTGTGATGGACTGCAATGCTGCCGCGCGCTTGGTGGGTCGAGCTGAAGGGTTTACGGATGGGTATGAATATGGCATGTTGAAGAAGAACCCATCCGAGTACCCTTACAAGAGCGACGCGGCCTGCGCGGACATGGCCGCGGTAGGGGAGAAGTATATGAATACTCCCATCCCCATCCTTATGCAGGTACCTTGACCTTAATGAGTTTTTCTTGATTAATTTTCAAAGTGTTTAGTACTCAATACTTTTCTAATGATTTGCAGATAGCTGCGCTTGCTGACTAGCCCGACCTCGGCGCGCTAAAGAAGTTACTCGATGAATGCGAGAGGGCTGGTGGCGATGATGGTGGCGCGGGGGATGTTGCCCCTGCCAGCGGCTCTGGCGCGGCGAAAGAATCTGCTCCTGACACCGTCATGATAGAAGACTCCATTGAGGAGGAAGAACTTGACTATGGTCAGTTCGGAGATGAGGAGCGGGCCGCGCCAGATGCTGCGGGAGATGATGAGGGTGATGAAGTGGCTGACGTCGACGTGGAGACTTGAGAAGCCCTTCATCTTTCTAAATTTGTTTTTTGTTATACTTGTAATTTGTAACTCATCACACTTGTAAATTTCAATGCTATGGAATGAAATTTGTTTTCCCTTTTTCACATCTTACGCATTTCCATTCATCTCTTCATGTTTGCTTGTATAGATATAAGATATGCTTGCACGTTAAAATAAGAACAAGGTTGTAAGGAAATTATTTACTTAACCATAGTCCTATTTTGTAAGTGGTTTCGCAGTATCTTGTTTATGCTGACACGCGCGATGACTTTTCACTATTCCTTTTTTGCGCGTCGTTGTCGCGCATTTTTTATATGGAATTATGAGTTTTAGCCATTACATGTCAGCATGTGTTACTCAGATATCCACTATGATTCCGCGCGCGACCTCGACCTGAGACCTTAACAACTATGATTTGGCATGTACTTTGCCTTAGTTGTGTTTAGGGATTTTTATGATCAGGCTGCGCGGGAAGTAAGATGGATGTTTGTGAGTGTTTTGAGCTAAGGCTCTTTGTTTTGGGCTAAGGCCCTGACGTTTTTAGAGTTAAGACTCGTTAACGTGTTTGAGCTAAGGCTCGTAGGTTTGGGCTAAGGCCCTGACGTTTTAGAGTTAAGACTCGTTAACGCGTTTGAGCTAAGGCTCGCGCATGTATGTTTTACTTCGTTTTATTTTGTTTTGAAGTCAATATAGTGTTGTCATATTGCTCCAAATTAATAAAGGAAGTGTGAAACATGTATGCAAAGGTAATAGAACAAGTATTGAAAGATAGCGCGAATCATCATTCATGATGGCTTAAAAGCCTTGATTACATATTTGAATTTTTACATGAAGCATTTTCTAAGCTGTGCTGCGTTCCACGCGCGCGGTATCTTTTTTCCATTCAAATCTTTTAAAGTGTACGCGCCTTTCCCCAATTCTTCTGAGATTTGATAAGGTCCTTCCCAATTGGGGGACATTTTTCCTGGGGGTATTGCGCGGCTAGCTTCATTGTTTCGAAGGACAAAATCATTTTTCTTGAAGTGGCACTCTTTAACGCGCTGATTATAATATTTTTCCAGCTTTTTCTTGTATTTGGCTTCATTGATGATAGCCGCTTCTCTGCGCCCTTCAAGCAAGTTGAGGTCCAATCTTCTTTCGCACTCGTTATCAGTCTTGCTCATTATGAGTACCCTATGGGATGGGCATCCAATCTCTGCTGGGATCATAGCCTCTGTCCCATAGGTTAGGCTAAACGGGGATTCGCCATTGCTAGTTTTGCTTAATGTCCTGTGCGCCCACAGGACATTAGGTAACTCTTCGACCCAAGAATGGGATTCTCCCTCCAACCTTTTCTTCAGCCCATTTAACAAACTTTGATTCGCGCGCTCCACTTGGCCATTCCCCTGAGGGTGGTAGACCGAAGTGAAAATTTGGTTGATGTGCAATTCTTTGATCCAGCTGGATATCTTCCTGTCAGTGAATTGTTTGCCATTGTCGCTCACAATTTCCATAGGAAGGCCAAAACGGCAAATGATGTGGCTCCAGATAAATTGCTTCATCGCCTCAGCTGTGATTTTTGCTAGTGGCTTGGCCTCAACCCATTTTGTGAAATAGTCTACCGCCACTACCAAAAATTTCACTCGCCCTTGCGCTTGCGGCAGGGGCCCCACAATATCAATGGCCCATTTGTGGAAAGGCCATGCGGAGGTCACTGGAATCAAGTTGTTCTTTGGCCGCATGGTGTTTGGCGCGTAGCTCTGACATGCCTTGCATTTTTGGATTTCTTTTAGCGCATCCAAGTACATGCCTGGCCAATAGTAGCCTGAGCTCATTGCCTTGGCAACCACCATGCGCGGGCCAGCGTGTATTCCGCAGATTCCTTCGTGAATCTCCCTAATCACATAGCTTGCTTCTTCAGCATCCAGGCATTTCATGAGCGGTCCAAGATAAGAGCGTCGATATAATGTACCATCAAGTAGTTCATAGTTCTGCGCCTTGTGTCTTATCTTTCTCGCCTGTGCGCGATCGTCCGGTAACTTCCCCTCATTCAGGAATTCCATTATTGGAGTTATCCAGGATGAAGGGGTTGTATGAATTACAAGGACAGATTGCGTTTGCACTGACGGGTTGCTCATCACTTCCACCCTGACATCTTTGCCAAAGTGATCAAAATTAGTCGATGCCATCTTAGTCAACGCGTCAGCGGACTTGTTTTCGCTGCGCGAGATGTGTATGATTTTGAAGAAGTCAAACTGCTCAACGAGCTTTTTTGCCTGCTCTACATATAGAGGCATGGTGTTCTCCTTGGCATCATAAAGGCCATTGACCTGTGCAGCTACCAAGTAAGAATCAACATGTGCCTCTAGCCTTTTAACTCCAAACTTGCGCGCAATGCGCAGACCAGCCAGCAGGGCTTCATACTCAGCCTCATTGTTGGTACTCTTGAAGTCCAACCTAATAGCATAAGTATATTCATGATTATCAGGGTCCACCAGTTTGAGGCCTGCGCCGGACCCTTCGCTGTTGGAGGCTCCATCAGTGAATAGCCTCCAAACATCTTCTTCATCATTTGCTCGCGGAGGGTCTACCTCGCGCTGAGCTTCTTCAATCTTTCCCTCTGGGATTTCCGTGATGAAATCCGCTAAAACTTGACCCTTTATTGCTGGACGGGGCTTATAGGTGATCGTGTGTTCACCTAATTCCAGCGCCCACTTTGTCAGCCTTCCGGAGAGCGCGAGGCGTCGCAAGACTTGCTGGATGTTGTAACCTGTCAGAACTTCAATAGGATGACCATTGAAGTATCTATGAAGCTTGCGCGACGCGTGTGTTAGTGACAAAACTAACTTTTCCATGATGGAATAGCGCGTCTCAGGATCTGTCAGCACCCGACTCACATAGTATATTGGCGTTTGGATCCCCTTGCGATCCACCAATAATACTGCGCCGATGGCGCGGTCTCCAGCTGACAAGTACAATGTAAGGGTTTCGCCAGGAAGTGGAGCTGTGAGCGCGGGCAGCTTTATGAGACATTCTTTTATCTCACTGAAAGCTTGCTTAGCCTCAGGCGTCCACTTGAATTGGCTCTTCTTCAAACAGTTCCTCAAAGTGTTAACGAATGGAGTAGATTTGCTGGCGTGGTTCGCTAGGAACCTGTTGATTGACACCAATCTACCATTCAGCTTCTGA
Organism: Bidens hawaiensis; assembly: GCF_021521415.1. Classification (NCBI taxonomy): domain Eukaryota; kingdom Viridiplantae; phylum Streptophyta; class Magnoliopsida; order Asterales; family Asteraceae; genus Bidens; species Bidens hawaiensis. The sequence continues at coordinate 33,048 of NW_027498202.1, read as the reverse complement.
ACCTCCTTCATGGTGGATGGTGAAGGCATGTCAAGGATGGCTTCCACCTTTTCAGGGTTCACCTTGAAACCATCCTTAGTGACCATTACACCAAGAAATTTCCCCTCTTCCGCGCCGAAAGTACATTTGCTCGGGTTGAGCTTCATGTTGACTTCCGTTAAGCGCTGAAGAGTTTCCTCGATGTCTTTGAGCATTTGTCTCTCCTCCCTGCTCTTGATCACCAAATCATCAACGTAGACTTCTAGATTTCTTCCGATTTGTTCACTGAAAACCGAATCCATAAGTCTCTGATAAGTGGCGCCCGCATTCTTTAAACCAAAGGGCATTTTTGTGTAACAAAAAACACCCTTGTCGGTTCTGAAGGCAGTCTTGTCTTCGTCTTGTGGTGCCATTTGAATCTGGTGATAGCCTTTGTAGGCATCCAGGAAACATTTGAGCTTGAATGGCGCCACGGAGTCCACCTTTGCGTCGATGTTTGGGAGGGGGTAACAGTCTTTCGGACATGCTTTGTTGAGGTCCTTGAAGTCAATACACATCCTCCATGACCCGTTGCTTTTCTTTACCATCACAAGATTGGCTACCCACGTCTGGTATCGGATCGGGCGGATGATGTTTGCGCGCAACAGGTCCTCAACTTGCTCATTCATGGCCTTCGCCTTTTCATCCCCCATGATTCTCTTTTTCTGAGCAATTGGCTCCACCGACTTGAACGTGTTAAGAGAATGTTGCGCCAAGTCTCGCGGGACCCCATTCATATCGGAGTGTTGCCACGCGAAGACCGACGTGTATTTTGTGAGCAACATTTTCATTCTCAATCTCGTTTCGTCTGAAATGGTAGCGCCAATTGTGACCGTTTGCTCTGGGAATTTTGGGTTTAAAATCCACTTCTCTGGCGCATTGTCCGCCATTGGAAGTTTCATTCTCCCTTCCCGCGGCGTACTTGTCACTGCGCACAAATGATCGCGGTAAACAAATGTTACGCCTGTTGGTGTAGGGAACCCCAATGCGCCGTGCGCTGGCGACGGTATAGCATTAAATTGGGCAATCGTTCCCCTACCCAGGATCATATTGTGGCATGACGTGGTGGGCAAAACCAAGAAATTGACAACTTCGGCTCGCTTGTGCTCATCATCCCCCATAGTTAGTTCAAACTGAATTTGACCTAGGGGATGGATGATTTCATTTGAAACACCACAGATTGGTGCGTTCACAATTTCGAGCCGCGCTTGGTCCGCCGGGTCTAACTTTCTGAAACATTGCTCATACATAATGTCAGATTCGCTTCCAGTGTCCACCAGGACCTTTGACACTTCGTAATGAGCAATGTGTGTGGTGATGATGAGAGGGCTGCTGATTGAAGGGCCTTCCCTGATTCTTGGAAAGATAACTTGCTGCTCGCGCCAATCTCCGTGGATTTGCGCGCTTCTCTTTTTTGACGTCTGCCCTTGTCGTCCCCCCTCAGCCACGCAGATTCTTTTGTATTTCTTGCTGGCAGAAGCTCCTTCCGGTTGCTCATCTTCTATTCTTGGGTTTTTCACCAAGTGAGCCAGCCTGCCTGATTTTACATCCTTCTCGATCGCATCCTTTAAATGATGGCATGCGTCGGTGTTGTGGCCCGGGGACCTGTGAAATTCACAATATTTGCCACTGTTTTGCGGTCCCTTGTAGTGTAGTTGCTTGGGGGGCTTGAATTGGACATTCTCAGTACTTAACACCTGTGAAGGTGTTTTAGTGAGGGGAGTCCATATTCTTGGCAGAGGTCTGCTAGGATCTCTGCCGCCCTCCCTCTTGTCACCCTCCCCGCGATTACGAACATCTTTTTGGGGCTGAGGTGAGCTTGGTTACGTTTGCTTTTCTGCGGAAGAAAAACTTGTTGGTTGCAACCTGGACCATACAGAGTTCTGTTTGGCCCTCTTGTCTTTGCTGCGCGGTGATTCAGCCTGATGCGCTCTTTCTCTTGCCCTATCTTGGGCAATCTGCTTTTCATTTCTCGCGAAGACTCGCGATGCTTCCATTAGTTTTGCCCAAGTGGTGGGCATACCATCTCTGCTTACGAGAGCTCGGCGGAGTTGATCACTGCGCGCGCCTTGTATAAAAGCCACGCGCAGGAGTTGCTCAGTTATACCCCCGATTGCCAGAGACTCCTGATTGAAACGAGTGATGTAGTCCTCAATCGTTTCATCATTCCTGCGCACGCAGTGCATGATGTCATCAGGATCGCGCGTGTGTCTGCGCTGCTGTACGAAGTGGGCTTGGAACTTTTCCAATAGTTCCTCGAACCCATCAATTTGCCCAGTCGGCAAGCTCTCGAACCATACCCGCGCCGCGCCCGTAAGGCAGCGGGCAAACATGTGACACCATGTTGGCATCGTCCAGCTCTCTAGGTTTCCCGTGTTATAGAAACCTTGCAAAAAGTCATCTGGATCTGTTGTACCATCATATTTGCCCAGACCACTTGGCATCTTGGTCTTGTGCTGGATGGGGGCCTTAGCGATGCGCTCAGTAAATTTTGAGTGCTTCACTAAGATGGCCGGCCTGTACGGCGTGGTTACGTTCACTTGCCCCCTCACTGGCGGGCTGTACGGCATGTGTAGATCCAGATCTGCTCTGGCTCCAGGCGCCATGTTCACAGGCGCGCGGAGTTGTGAGCCTCCTGCATGAGTATCTCGCGTCTTCCTCATGCTATGCACTTCTTCATCACTGAACTCAGTGTGTGCAGTGTGAACAGAATGTCCTTCTTCCGGCGCGCGCGGCCTTTTTGTAGTCTGCTTATCAAACGCTTGCCTTTGTGTTTGGTCGGCTAGCTTTTTCTGTTTGACCATTTCATTGTACTTTTCCATTAAACGCCGCTGCTCGTTTATGAGCCATTCATTCGGATCATTTGTTTCTTCTTCTGGACCCATTGGTCCTTTCAGTTTCGCGCCGGCAAGATTTTGTAACGTGAGATCGTCTGGAGGAGTTTCAGTCTGGCCGTGAGGGGTTGTGATGAAGGGACGGTTACTGGTGGTGCGCTTAGAATCACGCGGCACCCTCAGAAACTGTTGTCCCTCATTGACACCCTCACGTTCAATATCCTCCAGAGCTTGATCAGCGTTACGAACGCCAGAAACCATGGTGATTGATTTTTTTATGATCTGATGAGATCTGATTGCCGTTTGTAACAGTGGATGGCGCCAATGAAGAAACGTGGATCTACTCACTGGTAGCAGATCTACTTTCCTCGGGTTTTGATTGTACTATTTCACCGATGGTTCTTCTGGATCTGTGTTCTTCCACCTACAAAATGAACAAAGCCGTTAACTTACCCCTCAGAAAGGGACAGAGGGGTCCTCTTTGGGGTAACCCTCCGGCGTGAGAATAAGTATGTGTAGGAGAAGATAATAATGTGTGAGTAAGGGAATTTGGAGAGTATTGCTTAATAGCTCAATACTGTATGTTACTCTGTATGATTATGTGATTGTGTTTCTGTATGTAACTGACTGTGAGTGAATGTAATTCAATATGATTGAATGTGATATCACTGCCTGTAACTGTCAATGATTGAGTATGAATGTCCCCATCAAAGTGGAGTTGATGCTGTATTTATAGTGCTAGGGTTTCCACTGATTGAGCTCAGCCTCGTTGGCCTCCTCCAATCGCACTGTGCCACGTGTCCTCTGGGACACCTGGCGCTTTCTCGTTGGTTGTAATCACGTGGTAGCACATGTGTCATGCTGAGTTGTCGACCTTTCATTTGGCAGCTGTCAACATCAGCATATTCTTACTCCTTAAAAAGATACCTTCTAGAAGGTTATCTGACGTGCACAATCAAGGTTGCCCTAATCCTGATTTGGATAAGGACGAGGTCGATTATGTGCATGTGTGATATGCGCCAATCCTGAGGATGCGCGAGGTCTTCTGTTTATTCTCACGCGCAGATGTTATATGCGCAGATGTGATATGCACGAGCATGTGATATGCGCCGCGCGCACATGTGATGCGCGAGCATATGTGTGCATGGGCATATGATGCCTGAGCATGTTTTGTATGCGCCATGCGCATAGGTTTTGGCTTTGTGCCTTCATAATGTCTTTATCTTGTGGGTTGACCCGCCTTGCTCGGTGTTGAGGCGGGTACATACCTCTTCACATGAACCTGATTTGTAGTAATTTGGGGGGTTAATTATGATATCTAGTCATACAAACTAAGGAAAAATATATAATATAATCATCTTTACATATGATATTTAAATTAAGAATAGTGTTTTAAGGGCTTGTTTTGACAAAACATGTCAAACTAATTTAACTAGCTTAATTGATTAACTAGTCAGATATTGTAACAACCCAACTTTTGGGTTTAATTTATATAAAAAGTAAAAACCACGGTTATTTATAAACTTCGTGGCATGGTATAAAAATGAAGGAATTTTTATTTTACTAGTCAAAACCGAATGGATAAACACGTACACACAATATGGAAGCATCAATTATGTCACTGTGTGTGTGGGTTGTATGTGTAAGACGACGTGATTTATTAAGAAAACAATGTGGCATTCGACATACTTGTGATTTTGACATAGAACTTAACGATTTTATGTTTGCTCATATGCTTGGTGAAAGAAAGATAACCTTCCTTGAATTATTGTTTTGTTTGGGTTACAATTGTTTCATTATGAACTTAAATAAACTAGTGTGATTACCCGTGCGATGCGGCGATATAAAAGAAATTTATTTCAGTACGGTAAAAGCAAGAACACCCGAAGTTAAGTATAGCTAATTAGCTATCATCATCAAGTTTATAATCAGTTTACAGATTGTTTCTACAATCACAAAATATTCACCCAATTACACCTCGCATTTACAGATAGAAGACATTCCATAGCATTCAATTTGGCTTGTTTTTTTGTAGATTATTTGGCTTGTTTTTGGAAGTTCTCAATGTTATTCAGGCTATTCATTTAGAAATCTTGGAAACACTACATACCAAAATCTTGATCCTTGCTTGAGAAAGTTTGTCAGTGCATCCCTTCTTGCTATTTTGTTTGTCCTTTGGTATGATTTGTTTATTAAGAGTAAATAAGGGAATATATAAACCCTCTTTAATCCATGTATGAAGATGCATTCCTCAGTGTTGCTCCCATCCCCTTCAAACTATTCTCTTCTTGTAAATTTAACTGAAACCAATTCAAAAAATCCCAAACACCAACCACTTACATAGGTTGATTACACAAATCTAAAACCAAAAATCAGAGCAAGTACGTTAGAAAATAAAACTATGATGTTTTAATTTAAACTATTTTTTTTTCAATTCAAGTATATGATAAAATGAACTCTTCCCTTCATTCAAACAAAATAATATACAAACTTGGAAAAATGAAGTTCATATAACAATATCAGAGTGATTACCTCAGCCTGAATTTGATCCGTTAGAAAGAAAATGCAATCTGCAGACTGCAATATGACATGCAGTTTCAGTCTAAATCGTTACCAGCAAGATACAACATGCAAGCTGACATGTTACCATACTATATGCGATCTGGCCTGTTAACAATCTGAAACGTTAACAATATAAAAAGGTTAAATCAAATGTTAGTATGCAAAGTAGGTTCTTTGACCACAAAAGTCAAAGTAAAGTATACCTTTATTTGAATTGCATCATCTTGTGTTAGACCACAGACTTAATACTCATAGCCTTCAAGGTAAAGAGATTTCGTCTTTGAAGTCATATAAATCAGTGAAGGAGCATAAGTTACTCCAATCATCCTCGGCTCTGCCAATTAAAAAAATAATTAATTTAACGTCAAGAGACCACAAACTTGTAGATATGTCCATTCATACTTTCTTCCTTTGGTGAAGCCTCTTCAGGCTTCAGGAAATGATGATATGCATTAATAGGATGAACAACTAATAATACAAAAGGTTTATGGAGACTCACATATTTACCATTTCAAGAAACTAAGAATACTATAATTACTCATCTCAAGTAAATAAAATAACAATATTATATGAATAGATCATTCAGTAACTAATAATGAAATATATTAATTTTGGTGTTTTTAAGAATTAATCCACATGCACACATATATAACTCACCTTCCATCCATGTTAATAACGACAACTGAAATCTTTTGGTGGGCAAATGCAATAATGTATTGCAAACCTTCAACCAAACGAAACTGGGCCACTGACTATTCTGACCTGAAGTATTTTGAGCAAGTTACTTTTGCAACATAAGTGATCATCAATTTGTTACACAGATAGATCGGTGGAAAACATTAATCATCGAACGATATATCAGACATCTATATCAAAGTCAAAATTTAGTCACTGTACTTAGAAGAAACAACTGGGAATTAGTATTTGAAGCAACAAAAAAAAGTCGTACAACAACTACAGAGTAAGCAATTGCCTAGCTGCTATGAAGAAGGAAAGATTTACACACATGATGTTTTCCAACATTCATCATGAAATCATCAATTCTATCAAACTTAACTTCTTTGGGTCATTTCATCAAAGTCTTGATGTGCTATATTTTTATATATCCACATAGCGCTTAATTTGACATTTGATGCATACAAATTTCATATACAGTGATGAAATTCATGGTTTTTGTATATAAACATTACTCACTTAACTCTAAATCACATGTACTGACATCAAGTTTCACTAATTTGGCGGAATTCATAGAAACTCATATACCCACTTCAAACCTAAAATCCATATTAAATATTTCATACACACGTGTATGGTGATTTGCAACCACATGTCATACATATTGTAGATTTATTAACCAAGCAAGCAAGCAAGCAAGCATACCATTTTTCTCAAATTTGAAAGTTGTAGGTTACACACTTATTCGATCTTGTCTCTGGGTTAAGATGGCTTGATGGAGATTGTAAAGTAGCTGCTAATCTTCCATTGAAGGAATTTCTTCAATTCCTAATCCTCTCTCTTAAAGATAGAATCAGGTTAAAACACATAGAGTTGTACTCTAACTCAACACCAGATCAGCCAACTTATCATCCTCATAAACAAAATCAGGCAATCCATGAGCTTAGAATTTGGGTAGTTAATGGTTTCATGCTATTTTCTACAAATCATAAGTGCATCTTGATGTTTATTAGTAGAGTCTATCTTTAGCATATATATGAACCATACGAGTATGAATGGGTTTTACGTGTTTTGATGGATTAATCTTCTAAACTATAAATGATGGATGAATGTTACTTAATATGTAGTAGCTAGGTGTGGAGAGTTGTATACGAGGAAATGAATTCAACTGGAGAGTTCATTTCAATTCAAATTAACACGGGATCTGAAATTACGAGTATAGGGTTGTAAATTAATCGAACATGACATTGTTTATGTTTGTTCTTTAAGCATTCGTTGGATAAGTTGATGGTTTACGAGTACGTGACTGAACGGAATTTCTTGTATGCGTTCATTCATTAAGAAAATGAACTTGTTTGTGAATGGTTCATGAGCACGGACGAACGAACACAAATGAACATAGACAATGTTTTATTTGATTTAACTAATCAATAATGGTAGGTGTCAACGATTCAGTCTGACTATCAGGTTTGTGTTGTTTTTTAGCATTCATATTCATATGTTAATTTTTACATATAAATTAGTCACATAATATTCATATATATTTTTCTTTATAGTTAATAGTTTTGCTTAAGTCTATATGATAAGATAAAAAAAATCATTAAAACATATTAGCAACATTTAATGAACAAATATAAACAAACAAATAAACATTAACATGTTGGAATTCAGGTCCTACAAACAACACTTGAACAATTGGTTACATGATCAAAAGCCATATCATGACTCTTTATTCTAAAACCATAACATGAAAAACAAGACAAATAGGAAACCAACTAACTAATGATATTCTTATCATATGAAATAAGCATACCAAAATAAACTTACTAAATTATTATACACTCGTTTAGGAAACATCAATTCAACTTTCATTTTCTTTTTTCAAAAACATCCATTAACTCTCTTAATAACCGGTTACATGATTAACTTCAAATATTTCCGCTTAATCATGAAACCGATACGATATTTTGCTCGTTCTTCATTGTTTTTTGCTTCTTCATGCTTTCTTTCTCTTCTACCTTTCTCTTTCGTTCCCCCACCTCTTTCTTAGCTTTTTCTCCCTCATCCACTCACTAACCATGTTTTCTTGCTACAAAACCTATTTGTTGATTTAATTGACATACTTGTTGATACGATTTTATTGCTACTTGGTGAACACAAAATCACTTCCAAACAATGGATTCAAAACTAGCACGTGATAGGAAAATACCCAAACCCTTAATTTACATTATGTTGAGTATGATTTATAATAATGTTATCACAAGCAGTAACTTATGTGTTTCAAGGATCAAGTGCTAGCTTAGTCTTTAAACTTGTTGAAAGCGAGTGTCTTGTTAGACTTAATAATCACAAATAGTTCTGTTATCAATCGGGTAAAAAAGATTATTGTTTAACAACCACGTCAATCGCTTATTGAGGTTGTTTCGAGATTTTAGCTATTTTATTTTGACACGATTTTTGGTCATAAGCTAGCTATTATTGCAATGGATTTTGGGTAATTATTTCGGATATTTTTTAAAATGTGTGATGTGTTTTTATGGGTGATTTTGTCAAGTTGATGATTATGGACAAGAAGTTTGTTCTTGTATAGTTTAACCAACTTCCTTGCTTTTGTTGCTTATAATCCATTTTAAGGAATTTTGAAATTTTCTAGTATGAATTGTGTTAGTGAATGATAAGTTAACGCCTATTATTGCATAATTGAAACCACAATACCCTCCAAGATAAAAGGCGAGTGTCACATGGCCTAAGGACAAAGGTATATATAAATATAGTTTTACGCAAATTTTCCCGTCGTATTGTTTTGTAGAGTTTGGTTTGTTGGATGTTTTTTTGTGTGGGGGTGCACACTATGAATCGTGTTTTGTGAAATATTTGTTGATAAAGTACATTTATGGGTTATGTGATTTTAATCAACATAAATGATTAAATGATTGAATGTGTGTTAATTGGTAAGTAGCTAGAGTTGAAATTTAAGATGAAACAAATGCTCAAATTCAAGCCACAAAGTTATCGGTCAACGAATTATAAAATGGAAATGTGATGGGCATACGTGATTTGATTGTGCACATGCACTGACGTATGCATATATATTGGATACATGTTATATAAATTGATTGGGAAACAAAAAGTTTTTATTTTGGGCATTACAAAATGACAAATAACAATGTGATGGGAGTTAAGAAAACCTTAAGGTATTAACAGACTTAAATAGCGGGAGAGACAAGAGTGTTACTGAAGAGTAGACCATATAAAGTAAGAATTAATTATTAGTTTTAATGACGAAATTGTATAAAATATATTGACAGAATATCACATTTTCAAAACATGATTATATGATGTACAATTTTAAATTCTTATTATGGCTTTGATCTAAATAAATCTCCGACCAGCAAACCATATTTTACACATAAATAATAGAAAAGACACACAAAACAACATATCTAACAATAAATCGTAATTTTAGAACAAACTTAAATGCACGTTCTAATGCGTAGACCACATCTGATCCTTATTAGTATGACAATCAGGAATCCATCCAATTTATGAGAGGCCTTATCCTGCTCATGCTTATAAAAAAATCTCCTTGTTCCCACGAAGAGTACCCATGTACTCCTTGTGATCTGTTCCTTTATCGTTAAAAGCAAAGCCAAACTTCACACGGTTTTTAGGATTTGAGCTCTCAAACCTTCCTTTTTCCATATCATGCAAACACAATTTAATTTTAGCTATCTAAACAAGCCTGATTAATATAATCTGTAACATTACATCTAATATTCTAAAACTATATGGACAAACAAAATTTAAGCTATTCAAACAAGTCTGGTTAACATAATAGGTAACCTAACTTCACATCAAATATTCTCAATCTATATACACAAACACAATTTGATCTATACAAAGTCTGCATTAATATAATATGTAGCAATACATCTATAATTTGAGCATGTCACAATCCTTTTTTCTTGGGTTTAGGCTTTAGAGTCAGCTAGTTCGGTTTTCGGGGTTTCACTAATCGAGTTCCGGTTTGCTTCAGGTCGAGTAAGTTTGTCTTATCTAACAGGTTCCGGGCTAGTTTATGTTCAAGAAAGTCAAGCATTGTTTACTCAGGTTTTGAGTAGGTTTTGTATCGGGTCTGTTTTGGTAATCGGTTGCAATTAATAAAGGAAAAACAAACTCATTTTTGTTCTCGGGAATTTGTTTCCTCGGGTTAGTTGTTTGGGTTTCGGTTCAAAAATCGGGCTTCGAGTGACATCAGGTAGTTTTTATGTTTAATCGATTCAGGAGTTCAGACTATAGGGGTGTTCAAGGTCCGTTTTGGCCAGTTTGTAGATCAAACCAAGACCCAAACCGTTGACATAGGTGCAAATTGCCAGCTGGACTAAATCCTAACCCGTTTCTATGGGGAACTTGCATCGCTCTTCGTCTAGCATCAGGACTGGTTCCAAGCACTGGAATATTTTGTTGATAGTTGTTCATAGGAGATGGACCCACCGGGGAAAAATATGCCAACATATTACTGTTATCTCCATAACTGCCATAACTACTTGCAAGTACAGTGCCATCGATATAACTTCCAACATTTCCCCCATGTCCAAAAGGTGATGCTTGGAAATGAGAGTTGTTAATCTGTTATACATTGCAACCGGATTTCCACCTAGAACCTAAATGTTTGAAAATTTCTAATATTTACAAAAGAGAAAGTATCACAAACGGTTCTAGTGGTTTGACCCTTTTGACCATATTGCAATTTGCAAGTTTGGTCCCCAGATTTTGGAAACTGCTAACTTAGTCCAAACATTTGTAAAAGAGACCAGCAGAGACCATGTTTGAAAATTTTAAAATCTAGGGACCAAACTTGTAATATGGTCAAACCACAGGGACCATTTGTGCAATCTTCTCTTCAAAAAGTTAATACATAACACAGAAGTTGCTCACATTGGGCGAAAGACCTGCAGCAAACCAATGACCCGCAGCAGGATGATGGTCAACCTTCACATTCTGAGAAACAGGCTACATTGCAAAAATTAAAAATAAGTCATTTACACATTAACCCAATATTCAAGTAAATAGGTAATTCAGATTATAAAGTAAGAAATATTGGCTACCAAACAAGGAGTCTCGGGAGCAGGCACATAGGGACAAGTACAAGGTTCCCCGGTAACAAAAGGATGCTTAGAAGCCGCCTGCACCATGATATGATAATTTATTGGCATTATATTATTTAATAATAAATGAAAAGAAAATGCATCTGATGACCTGCAACGGTGACCACCGCTTAGCTGGATCAAATTCTACAAGTCCCTTCAAGAAGTCATTTAGCGAAAGTCGCATTTGAGTTTCTGCATGAGATAGCCATTATATATTTAGCTATAAAAGTTTTAGGGAGAAAAATAAAATAAATTTAGCGATTTAAGGATGAATATAATTATATAAAACTAACCTCTAGCCAAATCTGCTTCTTGCAGGTTCTTTTTATAAGGATACTTTTTAACAATTCCTTCAAGATTCATGTGGTTGAAGTACTCCTTTCCAATTGAAGGTTTTTTCATCTCTCTCTAAATAAGAAAATTATAAATAATAAATAAATAAGTTTCTTCAGGGTTTCATACAGTATATGGCCTTGGGATGTAACTACAATCTATAGATAGACAGTATTGCATAAGTTCAATAATATTCATTTCATCCTAAAGATTCAAAGATACTGACTTCTCTAATTTCATGTGATTTGTACAAATGAAAGAAAATATTAAAAAGATGAAAAATGAAGACTTACAGCTTCATATTCTTGCTCATTTAAAGGTTGGTAAATAGTTATTCCATCTTCGTGGTTTACACTCCCAACACACTTAAAGAACTTGCTAGTGTTTTTCGCCCCTTTGAACACATAATCAGGTGGTTGTTCCCTTGAACAAATAAAAACAAAATAACTCATATGTACATTTGTTTAGTGTTGCTCATAATATTAACTTTTTTTAAAACCGAACGGTGAAACTGACAAAGTAAAAGCAATTCATTTAAAAGGTCGAGTTTAAGACATATAATTATACCCAATAATTTTTATCATTCTTCTTAGAAGATCAAATTCTGATGCTCTTGCAAAAAGGGGCAGACCAAGAAACAGTTCAGCAACTATGCATCCAAATGACCACATGTCAATGGCGGTTGTATACCTAACCAACAATTAAAGTCTAACAAAAGCTCACCGCAAGTATTAATATGTCCATATGCTTAACAATAACAACAGTAATAATTGATAGTACTAACTACTAATATAACTTCAAATTTTGATTTAGAGATGCTAATAACAACATAACAGCAGATTTATAATTAAAGGATACTGATATCCTAGAACAACCTCAGGTGATCTATAGTACCGACTCTGCAAAAGAAAATTATAAAAATTCAAAAGCAATGACCAAAAGTCAAACATGCAACTTTAGGATAATGTATTAGATACAAACCTGGATATAAGAATAAACGGTATGATCTTCCATGCATGCAGATCCAAAGTCAATAAATTTCACTCATGTTGGCTTCATACTGTAATAAAGAATATAATAAGTGAGTCAATTAACACATAAATATAACTCCATTTAAGTAGCTCACCCCGTGCATAAAAGAATATTTTCAGGTTTTAAATCACAATGACGAATCCGTGTTTATTCTCGGTTAGAAGAGTTCATTGTTTTGGCCCAGTTTTTAGCCTAAAAGTTTCTAGCAAAAACCAAGAGCAAACCAAACCCATCATGGAAAACAAAAATCGAACCGAGCCCATTTTAAAAACTGAACGGAACCCATTGTGAACCAAACACCAAAAAAACAAAAAACAAAACCAAACAGAACTCATTGTAAAAACCGAAAACCTAAAACCGAACCCATCTGTAAACAGAACCTAAAAGCAAAAACAATGAACTCTTTTCAAAAATATTCATGAAAATTTTAAGCTAACAGTTGCAGGCCCGATTTATTGTTTTGGGCCATTTTTTAGCCTAAAAGTTTGCAGCCAAAACCAAAAGAAAACCAAACCCATCGCGAAAACCAAAAACCGAACCGAGCCCATTTTAAAAACTGAACCAAACACCAAAAGAACCAAAAAATAAAACCAAAAATTTAGAAACCCGACCAGTTTTTTTAACCGAAAACAAAAAACCAAAAAACTTAAAACGAAACCTTGTTTATTCTCGGTTAGAAGGCGGTTTTAAAAATTTAGAAACCAAAAACCGAACCGAGCCCATTTTAAAAACTGAACTGAACCCATTGTGAACCAAACACCAAAAGAACCAAAAAACAAAACCGAAAATATAGAAACCCGACCGGTTTTTTTAACCAAAAACAAAAAACCAAAAAACTTAAAACGAAACCTTGTTTTTTTTACCAAATTTTAAAAACCAAAAAACTTAAATCGAAACCTTGTCTATTCTCGGTTAGAAGGCGGTTTTAAAAATTTAGATTTGAACGGGTTAACGGGCGAGCCCATGTGTTTGGAAACACCTAAACTCGAAACTGACCTGCTTTTTAACGGGCCATGTAAGCTTGTCCGGAAGCTATTTTTTTTTTTTGCTTCGGGGTTGGATTGTGTTCCGGGCCAACCCATTTGTTTGAAACGCTTAAACGTTTCATCCGACCAGTTTTTTTAACCAAGAACAAAAAACCAAAAAACTTAGAAGGAAACCTTGTTTATTCTCGGTTAGAAGGTGGTTTTAAAATTTAGATTTAAACGGGTTAGCGGGCCAACCCATTTGCTTGCAAAAACCTAAACTCGAAACCGACCAGTTTTTAAAAAAATTAAAACGAATCTGTGTTTATTCTCGGTTAGAATAGTTCATTGGTTTGGCCCATTTTTTAGCCGAAAAGTTTCCAGCAAAAACCAAAAGCAAAGCAAACCCATCATGGAAACCGAAAAGCGAACCGAGATCATTTTAAAAACTGAACGGAACCTATTGTGAACCAAACACCAAAGAAAACAAAAAACAAAACCGAACTGAACTCATTGTAAAAACCGAAAACCTAAAAGTAAAAAAAAAAAACTAAACCGAACCCATCTGTAAACTGAACCTAAAAGCAAAAACAATGAACTCTTTTCAAAAATATTCATGAAAATTTTAAGCTAACAGTTGCAGGCCCCATTTATTGTTTTGGGCCATTTTTTAGCCTAAAAGCTTGCAGCCAAAACCAAAAGAAAACCAAACCCATCGCGAAGACCAAAAACCGAGCCGAGCCCATTTTAAAAACTGAACCAAACACCAAAAGAACCAGAAAACAAAACCAAAAATTTAGAAACCCGACCAGTTTTTTTAACCAAAAACAAAAAACCAAAAAACTTAAAACGAAACCTTGTTTATTCTCGGTTAGAAGGCGGTTTTAAAAATTTAGATTTTAGCGGGTTAACGGGCCAACCCATTTGTTTGTAAACACCTAAACTCGAAGCCGACCTGTTTTTTAACGGGCAATGTTAGTTGACCCGTAAATTTTCCTCCCGTTCAGATGAAACCGCCCCCTTTAAGCCAGTTACAACACTGAGCAACAAATCAAACAATCGAACAGAATGCCTAAACCTGTTATAACTAAAAACCGCCCCTAGGAAAAGCAATTGAATAGTTGGATTGCATCCATGAGATCCAGAAAATAATAAAGCAGCCCAGTTTTACCTGTTGGACGGTCGGGTTGGTAGATGGTGTTGTGCAATTGTGGAGGTGGGATTTAGAAGAAGTATATATAGAACTGATTCTAAACAGCGATCATTGACTCCATGTGTAATATCAATTGATGGTGTCGGTTTCATCTGAACGGGAGGATGTGTCATTTCAATTAAAGGGGGCGGTTTCATCAGATTGAATTGAATGCGGGTTCATCTGAACGTGGGTTGAGGTACAATTAAAAGTGGGTTGAGGTATAATTGGGGAATTAGGGTTACATATAGTGGAAGGAGGCTGGAGAGCAAGTGGAAGGTCGTCGGAAACTGAAAAGGTCGCCGGAAAATTAACGTTTATTAAATATACCGGCGTCTCTTTTTACAATTTAGCAGCTTCTTAAATTAAGCAAATGACAATCTTGTCCATCTTAAATCTTTTATATGTAATATAGGTAAAGCATGTACGTCAATTTATTATGCATATTAGGATATAGCATGTGTAGTACAAGAGCGGTTAAAAAAGTATAATAAAAAAGTTAAATTTAACAATATACGTAATAACGTATCTTATAAATTCATAAGATACAAATAATGATAAATAAAAAATTTTATAATTCATAAGCATCTAAAAACCTCATATAATACAACATTTAAAATTATATTTGTAAATTTGTTAGTAATTCTATAAATGGTAATAGTATTAGTTGGCATCCTAGTTGCAATTTAATTGAATGACACGCGAAATAATTGTTTTGTTTTAATGGTATAGGTAGACGTGAATTACTTAGTGTGACTGTCTTAATCGAACATGGATAAAAAGTCTTAATTAAGACTAAAGAAGCACAATGGTGTTTTGTGTTCATACAATTATGAAGCGTAGTTGTGTATGTGATCACAAAACGGTTAGTATGTATGAGAACGTTACTTATTTAGCTGTGTATTTCAAAACGAACCAACAATATTGAACGTAAAAGAAAACAACATAGTGGGCAATATGTAAGTTGCAATATATTTAAGGGACTCTTTTTGTACATTTGAGGCCTCAGGGTTTCAGACCAAAAAATATATAATAACAATAATATTAAGTTTCTTAAACCCCAAATTCATTCGCCACAAACCCCATGCCTCTTTAAACCCCAGTTTCCGCCGTCGCCGCCGCTTTCAACCGTCGTCCACAGCTGCCGGAGTTAACATACTAACTGTAGAGCCACCAATCGATCTTTACAAGCAGCCGTCCGTTTGTATTAGCTCAGTTTGACTGTAAAAAATGGCTCAGACCACTGAGGTATACTGATTTATTTATAGTACTACTTTTGTTTGTTATTGATTTATCAGTCGCCGTTAGCTTCATGTTTCTGTATATAAGTTTTAACTCAATTTAGGGCTTTTTTGTGTGTATGTATAGACTATGCAGTTAATGCCGAAAAATATCGGATATAGTTTATTTTAATATTATGCAGTATATGTATATATAGCAATTTAACACTAAAAATTGAGTATACTACTTTACTGTTAAGTGTTAACAAATTAACCTTTTGCAACTTGCAAAACACTAACAATTGTGACAAGTAGGAACTGATTAAGACTTAAAACACTAAAAGTTAATATTTACTAGAAGTTAACATTTAAGACTTAAAGACACTGATATCCGAAATATCAGTCAATATTACCGATATTCTTACCGATATTTCACATGAGGACAGATAATCGATATTCCACCGATGTTGACTATTCACAGGGAAAACTTATTGGATGTTTAGTTCTTAAATTTCAATATTTATGATGTTAAATGTGTCTATTTTGTGCCTTTTGATTACATTCTTATTTTTATTTCTATTTCAGGGTGCATCAGAGATAGTGAACGGTGTAGCGTTCAGTTTCATGACTGCTGAGGATGTCAGGAAACACAGTGTTATCAAGATTACGAACGTTCAGTTACTTGACAGTGTTGGAAGACCAGAACCAGGAGGTTTGTATGATCCTTTGATGGGCCCCATTGATGAACAAGCACCGTAAGTATTAACCTGTTTTATAATATCATTTCATAAGAGAACCAACACATGCTTATTCTGAAACCTGCTGTTAAAATTTCTGCAGCTGCAAGTCGTGTGGGCAGCAATCGTTTAGCTGCCCAGGTCATTGTGGTCACATTGATCTTGTTTCGCCAGTGTACAACCCGTTATTGTTTGATATGCTTTACATTATTTTAAGACAAACGTGTTTGTTTTGTCGCCATTTTAAGGCAGACAGAGAAGAGGTAATGTGTAGTAAATTCATTTTATTTTTGTTCTTTTTATGTATTGTCATCATGTATTCATGTTACATAATTTGGTTATGCTTTAGGTTGAAGCGTGTACTGTTAAACTGAGGATGATAGCAAAAGGCGATGTTGCTGGTGCCAAAAATTATGTCCATGCTTCAGATAGCAAAGATATTGATATGGAGGAGAGTGATGGTAACCCTGGTTCAAGTTCAAGTTTCGTTTCACAAAGTGACGTGCCCACACAAAAAAATCATGAGTTTTGGACATCTGTTGAGTATGTAGAATCAACCGCTATCTTGAAAGAGTTTTTTAGTAAAACTGGCAAGTCTTGTCATAAATGTGAATGTAAAAACCCTAAGATCACCAAACCATACTTTGGATCGTTTCGTATGGTTAGTTTTTATGACATTTAACATTATATGGGAAACAACTTATTTTTAGCTCTTTTATGAAGTTAATTGCGTATAAACTAATGTGTTTAGGAAATGAGTGTCGCTGATGCGGAAAAGAATTATATAAAAGGCTATCAATTGGGAAGTAGTCGAGATGAGGAAGAGCTTCTAGAAGATGAAGATGAAAATGAAAAGATTTCTGAGGTTATAAATGTCAATGAGCAATCAGAAGATGACAGAGTTGATACAGCTGGGACCAATTCAGATGCGGCCACGTCGTCCAAACGAAAGAAAACAAAAAAGAAAATGTCAAAAGTGCCCTCTGATTTCATGGAGCTTAAAAATAGATATTCAGGCTCTCTTTTACCATCTCGGGTACTAAACAAAATATCTTTTTTTTGCACTTGGGTCGATTTTGGCCTAAAACACCATAACTGAACTTTCGGTTAACTGGGGAATGATGACCGATCGATTTTGGTTAAGTTGGTTATGGTTAATTGGTTTTACATGTTGGCTCGGTTCGGTTATGGGTCGTTAACTGTGAACTAGATTTAGTTTTGAAATGTTTGGGTTTGACCAAAATGGCTCAATAGAATGTAATTTGGCCTAAAATTTTTTAATCACTAAATAAATTGTTACACTTTTGGGCTTCAATAATTTGAGAATATTATCGGTTATTCTGATTATGTTATACAGTTTTGATGGTTCAGGTCCGTTGTGTCAGCTATGATAACGACGATTACCAAAACCGAACTATTTTTAGTTTTTTTTTTTAAATTTAACTGGCCTATTGTTTTTTTGTTATTTAACTGACCTAGCGATAACCAAAATCGAACCATTAATCTATGTTTTACTAATTTCTTAACTTGTATACTTTCAGGTGATGAGTATAGTTAAAGATTTGTGGGAAAATGAGTCCGATATTTGTTCGTTTATATGCGATATGCAGCAATTAAACGGATCTTTCAAAAGTGGTTATTCCATGTTTTTTCTAGAGGCGTTACTTGTACCCCCTACAAAGTTTCGACCTGCTGCTGTTGCAGGTGATTCTGTAAGTATATGTTTACATGAAACACATGTTTTGTATGTTTCATTTTTATGAGTTGACTTTATATTATTGTTATGACTTACAGGTGATGGAGAATCCACAAACAGTGCTGTTATGCAAAGTGGTACAACCAAATGATGCATTGGGAAAAGCACATATTAACAAACTTGAAGGAACTAAGATTGCTGATCGTTGGAGGGATTTGCAGCAGTCGATAAATATTTTGTTTGACAGCAAGACCGCCCCAAGTGAGTCGTCATTGTTGCTTGTTTTTTGAATATCATGATATTTGAACGCTATTTTGTGAGTATCTTAAATTTGTTTGATTTAGGCTAGTTATCTAATCTGGTTAGCGGAGTTTTTAATTGTTGATCTTATTCTTGCCGGCTTCTTTTTTGTTGTTGCGCCACTTAAAGAGTGAAGACCGACTATCTTATTGATATATTGAAACTTACATAAGCTGGTTTTTTAATTAGCACAAAGTTGTTGTTTTTTTAAAGAAATAGCCCTATAACAAATTAACAATAATGCATTTGTTTACATGCAATTAGGTCTGTAAACGAACCGAACGTTCACTTAACCATTTGTGAAGCGTTCAGTGGGAAGTTTGTTTATGTTTGTTTCTTTATTAACGAACGGACGCAAGCAAAACAAATTGTTCATTTTTCTAAACGAACAAACATGAACACATGTTTTGTTCATTCATATACGTTTGTGAACGATCAAGTTTGTATATATAAGTGCGTTTGTGTATGCTACTTTATGTTTGTTTATTTGTAATTGAATAACGAACGACGGGGATCACACTCGTCTTTTTTGTCTGGTCATTCACGCTCGTATATGTTCGTTGGTTTATTTTTTTCATTTACATTTATTTAGAATATTAACGAACGAACGTAAGCGAACACGGACATGTTTATTTTCATAACGAACAAACACGAACACGAAGACAATTTTTTTAATTGAAGGCCAAATTTTGAAAAATGTAAAATACTTTGTGACAATATTTGGTCTCTTTTGTGACAATTTTTTTTGCCAATAAAGATGATGATCTGTTTGTCTTTTTATGGTTTTTTCAATATACTGATTAAACTGCTTTTTTTTCTCTTTGTTCTCTCTCTTGTTGGAAGATCCAAATCTGAGAAGTTTAAATACCGGGATATGTCAGTTGCTTGAGAAGAAAGAGGGAATATTCCGCCAGAAAATGATGGGAAAAAGAGTCAATTTTGCATGCCGATCCGTCATTTCACCTGATCCTTATTTAGCAGTTAATGAGATTGGAGTTCCACCTTATTTTGCCTTGCGTTTGACCTACCCCGAGGTATAGTTGACTATTAACTAGCTGTCTTATTTTTACATCTCATATGCATGTCTCAAATCATGTTATGTTTATCAAGTTAAACGGGAATGCGCATAAAACCTTCTAAATCATTTTATTCAAAAAGTTCAAATGATTTGTTGCAGAGAGTGACTCCTTGGAATGCTGGAAAACTAAAGGATTCTATTATTAATGGTCCTAGTATTCATCCTGGAGCTACACATTATGCAGATAAGCTGTCAACTGTGAGACTACCACAAAACAAAAAGACGCGTATCTCTATATCAAGAAAATTACCTTCTTCTAGGGGCATAGGCATACAATCCAAAAAGAGCCTTGACTATGATTTTGATGGTAAAGTTGTATATCGACACTTGCAAGATGGAGATATTGTTCTTGTCAACCGCCAGGTACTTTATATTTATACCATTATTCCTGTGTAAACAAGAGAGAAGTTTTTCTTTTTTAATTAAACGAATGAACATCAAGACATGTCTTGTTTGTTCATTTATGTTGGTTAGTTAACGTTTGTTTTAAGTCCTTTCATTACTTTTACATGTTTTTACCTTGGGTATATTTAATTGTTTGTGATTGATCATTTGAAAGCCGTCTTAACGATTGAAATCTCTTAAAATTATATTATTATAATATTGCTTTGTAATTGCATCTAACCATATTAGTAACATAAGAAGTAAAAAGGAGTGACAAAGGGCTTCTTTAATCATCTTTAATTATTACTTATTAAAATATTCTAAGTAATAATTTAATTTCAGCCTACACTTCACAAGCCCAGTATAATGGCGCACGTAGTTCGAGTACTTAAAGGGGAGAAAACTCTTCGAATGCATTATGCAAATTGCAGGTTAGTATTGTGTACGCACTATGTTTATCATATTATATTTCTAGTTTTCATGTTTTGCCTTCTGATTCTTAACTGTAACCTACAGTTCTTACAATGCTGATTTTGATGGAGACGAAATGAATGTTCATTTACCACAAGATGAGATCTCACGTGCAGAAGCCTATAATATTATGAATGCTAACAATCAGTATATTGTTCCAACCAGAGGTGATACAGTTAGAGGCTTAATTCAGGTAACCGTTATTATATTCATTCATTTACAGTTAAGTGGTGTTTTTTGTATCTTTGTGTTGATATGATTTAACATGCAGGATCATATTGTTAGTTCTGTACTTATTACAATGAAGGATACATTTTTAAGCCGTGATGTTTTCTATCAACTTCTTTATGCTTCTGGTGTGTTTGCTGGCGGTACTTCACAGCATGGGAAAATTTCTGCTGATAAAGCTTGCTTCGTTGACCCCGTTTTCCCAGCAGTTTTAAAGCCAAAACCTCTCTGGACAGGAAAGCAGGTCTTTATTTATTATATTAATACAATTATACGTTTTTTAGTTATGAATGGATTGATTTGGGATATGCTTAACAGGTCAAATGGGAAAATTAGCTATAAAGAGTTAAGGGGCAAATGTCTTCAAATTATATTTACAGTGCAAAAAATCACCAAAAACATTTTGTTCCAAACATGTGTTTGTTATAAATTCTTTATTTTTTTACTCATATATCATTAATACAATTAAGATACTGTTTAATGACTGCAATTGAATTTCCTGGTTTTATTTTTTATATTTTTTTTTGTGTTTAACAGCAATACTAAATCATCTTACTAGAGGTTGTACACCTTGTATTGTTGATAACAAGGTGAAGATTCCGGAACAGTATTTTCAAGGGAAAGAGGTCAAACAGAATAAAAATAAAACAAGTAAACGTTTAAAAAAAGAGCTTGCAGAATTTAACAAAGAGAATCTAATAGAGGCTGATGAAACCAGATTATTAATATGGAAAAACGAGCTTGTGTGTGGTGTGATAGACAAAGCTCAGTTTGGTAAGTATGGTCTGGTTCATACAGTTCAAGAACTGTATGGTGCAGATGTTGCAGGATTATTACTTGGAGCTTTTAGTCGGTTATTCACTTCTTTTCTACAGGTACTATAAGTTTAATAATATTTATTTTGAACTTCTTTAAAAGGGTACAAATATTATTTTTAAATTATGTGTTGTACATCAGTTTCATGGATTTACATGTGGTTTGGATGACCTCATGGTGTCACCTGATTGTGACAAAGAAATGAGGATGGAGCTTGAAGGCGAAGATGTAGGTGAAAAGGTTCATCGCAAATTTGTTAACTTGGAGAACCAAAAAACAGGTATTAATTGTAGTACTGAACTTTAACAGAATATAGTAGAGGTGGTTATTTTGACTGGTTCACATGTGAAACATGTTGATTTGTATTATTTATTTTTTATTTCAAATGGGTCAAATTAATACTTTCCATTAAGGGAATATCTTGAATGGTTTAAAAGTGGTCTATAGTCTATTTAAAAGTGGGTACTGAGAGTATTATTGCAAGCGTAATTATATTCATACACACGCTCTTAACACATACATACGCGTACAAACACCAACACACACATAGATACATACATATATATTGTGTGTTTATGTTTGTGTGTGTACGTGTTTATGTTTGTGCGTTTGTATGCCAGTATGTGTGTGTGTTTAT
The DNA here is from genome assembly GCF_021521415.1 of Bidens hawaiensis. NCBI lineage: Eukaryota > Viridiplantae > Streptophyta > Magnoliopsida > Asterales > Asteraceae > Bidens > Bidens hawaiensis. The sequence goes on along the minus strand of NW_027498202.1, from coordinate 10,720 downwards.
GTATGTGTTCCGGTACTATTGATACCGATACCTATCTTTCTTTTTCACTTTCTTAAATTATATTTGTAGGCATAAGAGAGCTGCAACTGGAAACCGAGAAAATAATAAGAAGTAATGGAGTAACCGCAATTGCCAGCCTGGACAACCTTATGCAAACAGAACTTAGAGATAAAGGTTCCATGATCAGCAAAAAATGGCTACCAAAAGGACTATTGAAACCTTTCCCACAAAACTGCATTTCTCTCATGACTATTAGTGGTGCCAAGGGTAGTTCGGTAAGTTCACAAGATCCATTCGTTATACTTCTAATTAAGTTTCATTTATTATTTAACTTTTTAATAAACAAACAGGTGAATTTCCAACAAATTTCATTTTTACTTGGTCAACAAGAGTTAGAAGGAAAAAGAGTGCCAAGAATGGTTTCCGGGAAAACTTTACCTAGCTTTTCACCTTGGGATTTTACTGCCCGTGCAGGCGGTTATATTATTGATCGGTTTTTAACAGGTCTTCGCCCACAAGAATATTATTTCCATTGCATGGCTGGTCGTGAAGGGTAAAACTAAAACCATATTATAGACTCTTTTAAATAGTATTTGACATATATTAGTATATTACAGTTAGTAAGTTATTGCAAATTGTGGGGTGTTGTAGGTTGGTTGATACAGCTGTCAAAACTTCTCGAAGTGGATATTTACAAAGATGTCTTATTAAGAATCTTGAGAGTTTGAAAGTTTCATATGATCACACGGTTCGCGATGCTGATGGGTCAATTGTTCAGTTTTATTATGGTGAAGATGGAGTTGATGTGCATCAAACTAGTTTCCTCAATAATCTTCAAGTCCTGAAAGCTGTGAGATTCTTTATTCTTGCTAATGTTTCTTAAATATGACAAAACGAGTCTACTTTTAACATGTTTGACTCTTTCATCCCGTTTTACATAAGTATAGGCCTGTAAACCAGCCAAACTTTTGTTTGTTTTGTTTTGTTGAACACATTAATTAGTATTAATATGTTCTTTTTTATCTACTCTGCTAGAATCAAGAAATCATATGCCAAAAATTAAGCGAGCCACTCGAATTCAATTCATATATTCAAGAGTTGCCACAAGGTGTTAAAGATAAAGTTAAAAGTTTCAAACACAAGAACGAGAACCGAGAGGAATTATTAAAGCTAATAAGACAAAAGTATCTCTCAAGTCTTGCACAGCCTGGAGAGCCCGTTGGTGTCATAGCTGGTCAATCCGTTGGTGAACCATCTACTCAAATGACGTAAGATATTTGAAACCACATACTATTTTTAGATATTATGCTTATGTGAAATGAAATGACTTGTATTTTGTATGCTCATTTTCTTTCTTTTGCAGGTTGAACACGTTTCATCTTGCTGGACGTGGTGAGATGAATGTGACACTTGGTATTCCACGTCTTCAGGAGATATTAATGACGGCTGCACCTAACATTAAAACTCCTATGATAACATGCCCTTTGTTACAAGGAAGATCAATGTGAGTTATATTATTATTATTTTCTACTTTGAACGAAGATTAGTACTTCGAGATTGAAGGTTAATCTTTAGCAGATAATTTTCCAATTTGTCACTATCATGTCACGATCTCAGGGAAGACGCAGAGAGACTTGTTGAAAAGGTGAAAAAATTGTCAGTTGCAGAAGTTATGCGAAGTATAGAAGTCACAAAATTGCCACTTTACATTGTCAACAACCAACCATGCAGAATGTATAAGCTTAAAGTCAAACTAAACCAACCGAAACACGTATCACGTCGCAACTGTGAAGAAACTTTAAGAAACAACTTCTTAAGAGCGTTAGAAGACGCAATCGAACGACACGTTGCATTGCTTTCCCGGATCAGCGGGATCAAAAGCACTAAGAACACAAAAGCCGAGACTGCCAGCGAGGATGATGCATCCGCCACTAATCCAGATCATGATGATAATCATGATGATCATGATCATGATGATGACGATGATGATGGAAAAGATGAAACGGTTGATGATCTTGGATCGGATTATAACAAACAGAAACAGCAAAATACTGATTCGGTTGAATATGATGAATCTGAAGAGGAGGTTGAAGAAGATGAAGGTGAAGAGACAGATGGCGAACATGTAATGGAGGGTAAAAATGGAAAAGAAGATGAAAGTGACGCTGAGACAGATGGTGAAGATGTAGTGGAGGAACAGGAACAAGAAGAAGAAGAAGAAGAAGATATGAGTAATGCGAAAGCTAAAACGAATGAGGAGTTTATGACTAGAAAGTTTGACCGGTCAAATTATGTGGAAGTTAAAGATTTGACTCTTGAAGCTCATTTTAGGTTTACAAATGAACCAGAAATTTTGCTGGCGGAGGTAAATTTTTTCATAGTGTTTTAAACATAATTAAAAAAATTTAATGTCATAGAAAAACCAACATACTTTACGAATTCTCTTTTGAAAAAGTTTTTTAATCTGATTTTGTATAACTATGTCTGTTAACATGTTAAACAAGTATGACAAAGTGAAAAAAAACATTTAAAATTAGCAACCTTTAGCCTCTTAAATTAATCAAATATTGATAAAGTGACGCTCAACTTTTTCGGAAACCAAAATATACACCATTATGTTTTTAACAAATATCGGGTAACAATTTATAATTTTAAATATTTTCTCACAATTAAATGCATTTTAGATAAGTTTAGGTACTTTAGTATATCAAAATCGATTTGTGTGACTTTTTTTTTTTTTTGACATTTATGAGGTACTTTTTCAAGAAAATTTATAAAGTATGTTGGTTATTATGATATTATTCTTTTAACTTTTTCAAAAACTAGATTATCAGAATAATAATCTGTCAACACTTAATACACACCTTTACAGCTAATTATTGAACTTTTTAAGACATAAAACACAACAGTTTTCATTTATTTATTGCAGTTCAATATTATTACAACAAATAGGATTTGTTTAATATAAAATCACCACTTCTAAATTCCATTATTTTTTCTACATAATCTAATATTCCAAATTACAACTTTTTTTGCAGGTTGTACAAAAAGCTGCACAGAAAGTCTACATCAAGGGCTCAGGAAAACTTGACCAATGCCAACCCATTAAATACAGCGTAAACGTTAAGCAAGTCTGTTGGAATCAAAACAACCCTGAAATCAGAAACATAAACGAGAAAACGAAAGACAAGAACGAAGAAGACAAAATCGTCCCATGTGCATTACAAGCCTCTGGAGTTGAGCTACCTGCGTTTTGGGACATGGAAGAAGACCTCGATGTTGACCATGTTTATTCCAATAATATTTACACCATGCTCAACACTTATGGTGTTGAGGCTGCAAGAACAAGCATAATAATGGAAATGCAAAATGTGTTTGGTAGTTATGGTGTTGAGATTGATTACAGGCATTTGAGTTTGATTGCTGACTATATGACTCACGCGGGCGGGTATAGACCCATGAGCAGACATGGGAGTATTTCTGAGTCGGTTTCTCCGTTTCATAAAATGTCGTTTGAGACTGCGTCTAAGTTTATTGTGGAAGCGGCGTCTCATGGTATGATGGATAATCTGGAGACACCAACGGCTAGGATTTGTCTTGGGATGCCGGTTAAAGTTGGGACGGGGTCGATGGAGTTGATGCAGAAGTTGGATCTTTAGGTTTTGTAACTTTATTTATATAGTGGTGGGAAACTATGGTATTTTTGAGAGGGGGTGGGGGCAATTTTGAAGTAGAATAATGTTTGTTTTTGTGATATCATGATTGTTTAAAATTTGCATATTTATTAGAACATGTTCTATGTAAGAGTAACATCCCACCCTGTCTGCCCAGGAGAATTTTATTTTGTTTTCAGTTATTTGATGGACACATTCATCTATTTAAACATGCTTATATGCTTTGGATGATGTAGAATATGTCGTTGAAACGGTGTGCTCGTTTTACTACGCATTTGTTTATTTTCTCGTTTTAGGAAGGGTTCAAATTTGTTGCAGTTAATTGATTTCTGTTTACTATGGGTTGATATACTTTTATGTAAATCATTTTACTACTTACAAAGTAAACAACTTAATGCAATGACAGCTGATTATGTACTCTTCAAAAAAAAAATCATATATATATAATATTAAACCATAATTAAGAACAAAAAAGAAAAACAAAATAAACTGATTCTTTGACTTTTCTATTTCTTTGGTACAAAAACTTTAGGACGACTTTCACAAATAATGAAGTAAAATGTGGTATTTTCCATATAAACCTGTTTTATAATTTTTTTTTTCTCACTGCTGTTTGTTGTGTACATTACCACCATTGCTGGTCCTTGAAGGTGCCACCTGTGGAGGCGTTCCACGCTCCGATTGCGAGAACTGAATCAATATATGCATTAAAACTGTAACAACTGCCAAACAAATTGCTGTAACTGTTAAACCCTTCCATGAAGACAAAAATTTAGACCATTGGAAGAATTTGTAGGTCCCAAAAACAAGTAGACATGCCCATGAAGTAAATACCTGTATGTACAAAAAACATGCAATATTAAAATGATCAGAATCAGATAATCATGATTTTAGTTCAAGATAATTAGTTCCAAAATCAAGTCGGTTTCTTACCACGAGAGATTTTAAGGGACGCCCGATGTCATAGATTATTTCTGTATCGGGGAAATTTGTCTTCTACGTTATGTTTGTCTAATGATTCGTCCTGAAACATTTTTAATACACGAAAATAAATACTAATAATATTTACACAATTACTCGATACATAGATATCTTATAAAATGATTATTACAATATTTTTAATTACATATCAGTATGTTAATCAATTGCATTTAACTTTTATATACACCTTCTGCATAATGCATAAATGATAAAAGAACACACCTAACATTAGGGACACCTTTAAATAACAATATATACATGTTATATAGTGATTACTTATATATTTGTCTACCAGATTATTTTCTTGTGTGTCAATAATAACATAAATTAAGAAACAAATAACCTTGGCAACAAATATGTCTTTACACCATTGCGCAATAGCTTCATCTGTTTCAGGCAAATCTTTCATTGAATATCGCTTCATTGTCACGTGAAGCTGCAAAAATAATAATAAAAATAAGTAATAATAAATCATTTAAAATAGATCACCTAAATTTCTTATACTAATATTAAACCTGTAAAACAAACATTGACTTGATAGATCAAACTTTTGTAAATTATAAACAAGTCATTAAAATAGAAATCTTCAGAATTCATGAGGGAACAAAACAGAATAAACAAATTTTAAAATAGGTTACAAAGAAAATAAAAAAACCTTTAGAATTTTATAATAACTAGAACATAGTAAAGGTAGCATTTTCAACCATTTCTATACACACTCCTGAATGTTAAAAATGTTTAGATTTCTGTAACCATATGTTAACATCATAACAATTTAAAAAATCCAGAAATGAATAAAAAATCATTTACGGGTAGCCCTGCCCGGCCCGTTTTGACCCGTTACAAAAAAAAGTCAAAGGCCACTCACCACAGAAGGTTGACCTTTAAAGAGCCTCAACATTGTTGGTGGAGTGGTACTTCTTGGAATAGCAACTGTCATATCATAAATGGCGGGAACAAACGATCGCATCTCGTTTACTGATGTAACAAAACCCTGAAAATTATAATACAAAAAAAAAAAAAAAACAAAATAATAATTAGAATTAATTACACAGATAGGATAGTCTGTCGTTAGGCCATATTGCAACTTTAGCTCTCAAGGTTTAGAAACTGCAACTTTAGAGCAACTGTTTGTTAAACATAACACAAATGGTCTCTGAAGTGGATGAACATTAACTTGTTATGTTAAGTGCGTGTGAAATGTCCAAAATACCCTTAGCGTTACAATAATTACACGGATAGTTCTTGTCGTTTGGCCCCCAAGTTTCAAAAACCAGAACTTTAGACCAACTATTTTCTAAATGTAACACATATGGTCTCTGAAATGGATGTGTGTTTTTTAATTTGTTATAATAAGTGCGTGTGAAATGTACAAAATACCCTTAGTGTTACAGTGATGTCTAACCTTTGTTTTAGGAATGAGCACGTTTCTTGGAACAGGCAACCCGTTTGAAGATGCATATTCTTGAGCCGCCAAAAGCTTTGCGTGAGTAAACCGAGTCCCTTCCACAAAAAGAGCCAACCAAAAGGTTCGAGGATAGTCTTTTAACCGTTGAAGACCGAGCTACAAAACATGACATGATTTTTTTTTTAATTTTTAGCTACTTTTTCAATTTTACCCCTTTGACCCGTTGAGAGTTAGAAAATCGGACCAGATAATTCATAAGTAAACAGGTCGAAATTGCTGCCTTTAAAATATGTGTGCAATATGAATATTAGTAAACACAACATGTAATGAAATAACACCTTTAAAGTACTTTCATCCTTAGCCCAATTTCTCTCAAGAAAAAGATATTCAGAAAACCACATTGACCAACCTATGACCTGCATATAATATTATATATTTCAAACACATTAATATAACAAATGTGAAATTAGCATATTGTAACATAACAAATTGTAGAAACTTACAGGAAGGAGTTTTGATGATTTTTTCATGATGGCTAATGAGCTACCAAGGCATTCGGCTCGCTGTCACAGACTCACAGTACAATGCAATAAAAATAAGTATTGCACAAAACATTTGCTGAGATGGCAATAAGTGAAATATTTAATAATCACCTGTGCAAACACCCATCCAATAAGCCAGTCAATGTCACTTCTGTGATTAGCTATAACAAGAGCATGTTCCTTACCTGTAATTATAATTAATATTATTTATAAGATAAGTAATATTTATACTGATTATAAACATTAGTATGTTTATCTTACCCAACATTTTGAATGTCTCTGAATTTGTGTGCACTTTCACCTGCAACATGTCATGTTAGAACACTTGACTCATAACAAATCAACATTTGTTGGACTAAAAAGAAGACAAAAAGTAATAATAAATCACTATCATAATACGGGAAACTTCACTAGTTTCAATCTAAATATTGCGAGAACACGCGGAAAGAAAAATTCATTATTTCAGTCTTATAAATTTTAAAATCAAAGAAAACGATAGAAATGCAATGTCTATTCGTCCATCATGAAATTTTATAAACGAATGCAGTGTTTATTCCTCTTTCCTGAAATTTAGAAAACGTAAAGGCATGAAAAAATTTAGCTTATGTATGTATATAACCTGCAAATGTGTAGGTAAATGATTAAAATTTTTTAGAAAATATCAACAAGTTAGTTTGATGGTTTTTTTTTTTTTTTTTTTTTTATGTGTACATAAACATGTGCATTTAGTTGTAAGAAGTACAAAATTAGAAAAAGATGAACTACCGATCAAGATTAGTTCTTTTTGTTCTCACAATATAGTGTTCTGTAGTAAACCTCACCTTGTATATAAATACCATCAAATTCAACACTTGACGTTAAAATCAAGCGTTAAAAAATCTTTACAGACTCGGGAAAATATGAAGACAAATTTCAGCACTAACATCAATCCACCAAAAAAGTTTATGGCTTTATGCATATGCAAGATGATCATATCTTTATTAGCAACAATAAACATAAATTGAAAAAAAATCATCCTAAATAGATATGAACAAAAGAGAGAATGAATATTAAGAAAACAAATAGTATATATAAACTAAGCTAGCTCTAATATATATATATATATATATATGATGAATGAAGGTTAGAAAATGATGGATGAGGTAACCAACCTTAACTCCAGCCCACCAATCAACTAGCCAGACAAGTTCAATCCACAACAGCTCCACCACATATCTGTTAATCCTCCGGTAACCGTTCTTCGAAAACGGACGTACAATCAAGAAAAATACAGCCTAAAAATATATAAAAAAAAGAACAAACAATATTCACAATTCCTGACCAAATCAATAAAATAATATTGTGATCCAAGTAATAAACAGTCAAGAATATAAAAAATGAAAATAATAAATAAGTTGAGAAAAATGAACGTACGTAGGTACATACCTGAATTAGATTTATGATCAAACCGGAAACAAAGAAGAGGACGCTTACAGGGACGATCACAGCAGCTGCTGGAATCGCCATTATTAATTAATCACAAACACAATTCGGAGATTTTAAGGCCCACGAGGATCAACAGCCTTCGGAATTCGGAGATTTTAAGGTGATGGACATTCAGCATGAATTCCAATGAGTAAGTAACTGCTTATATATTATATTTATATATATAAAAAACATGTTTTGCATATAAATTAATAATTATTATTTTATTCAAACAATCCACACCTATTATTATTATTATTATTATTATTATTAGGTTTGTGATATTTAACCAAAAACCCATAACCGAACCGCGATAGTTTGGCTCTGGGTTTGATTTATGGGTTTTAGGTCAACATGAAAAACTCGAATAAAGTTTTCGTTTAAAAACATGAATTAAGGTATATGATATATTGACAATTTTTGATTTATTACTTTTTTTTAATGTTTATCATGTTATATCTAACAACTTTAATACTTATTTTATTCGACTTTTATTAATATACCATTGGAAATGGAGGAGGAAACAAAGAATCAAGTACGTGATCAAGATTGAAAAGATTATACTGTTTCATTTTTATCATCGGACTTTGCTAAAATTCTCTTTTTCAAACTATATTGGTTATTTACGTTACGAGTGAAGACAAGATGTTGCTTTAGTTTTAGCATTTTAGTTTTTTATTTGGATACTCAAAACTCAACCTGAAAAGCTCGAACCCGAATTACCTGAAGCTGAAAAACCATGAGAGATTTGGGTAGAGTTTTGGTTCTGGACTTACAAACTTTGAACCAAAGAATACCTCTAATTACTTAAAAATAAAAAAGCCAAATATCCTAATTGATTTTATAATTTATTACTATAGTTTTATAAGTTAGTTTTGGCCTTTTGAAACATTGATATGTTTTTATCTAACTGTTTTTACACAAAGTAGAAACACAAAAAGAGAGAAAAAAAATGTAAAATCTATTTGTACAAAACCGAGTTACTCTCCCTTGGAGTTTGGTTGAAGGTTGGCATACTACTTTTACCTAATTGTTTGTTTCATACAAGACACAAGACTTATTCGTTTACACGTTTAGTACATCATTGTTTCTTATAGGACTTAAATTGGTAACATGATTCTTGATTGTTGGAACTATTTGATATCACTAGGTTAAATATTGGGTGACACATGTTGATAAAAGAAATGCATGTGTATACATTTGCTTATTCAAAATAAAAGTTATAATATGTTTAGTGTGTGTATATTTCGCGTGGAATAAAACATTGAACATACCATAAATTTATAAGATTATAATAAAAGGGTTGATAAATGATATGATACATAGAAAACATGATATATATGTTGGTATGAATATGCATCTGAACAAAAAGGGTGACGGAAACATGTGTATTGAATGTGAAAATGGTTTGTCATACTTAAAAAGCAAACATACTAACGCTTAATGTGTTTCTCCTTAAGGTAGGGATGTGCATTTCTTGTGAACCATCTTCTTTTCCTAAGACAAAGAAACTTCATTAAACTTTTAGTCCATAAGCATTTGGCATGTCTCCGAGATTTTGGGTACCTTTAACGAATACTGAAAAATGAGCCCTTATATACAAAACTTTCCCCTCAGAGATTGACGATAATTGTGATAACAATAAGCTAAACAAAGTTATGAGCCCAAAATAATCCATTTGTATAGATATATAAGTTTGAATAAGCCCAAGATAACCCAATTGCGTATATATCTAATTACACACACACGTTAATTAATTAATTTCAGGCATGTACTAGATGATCACCGAACCCTGCATCACCTGCAGGCCGACCCTAAAAAACATGCATATATATGTATAATAGTACTAAAAGTTCATCTTCATTCAGATATCCCATATCTAAATCCTACCATATTCGAATGACTTGTGCCATGATTAGCACTTTCTCGGAATAATATTGGGTATTCAACATCTTGTGAATGTTTGAAAGAGTTCTTCTCGGTACCCTTAAATCATTTTTCCTTGATCATACATTCTTTGCAGTATACGTCCAAGTAGATTCGATTATGTTGGTGCATACATGCTCACACTGTCACACATATTTAGACGACAATGAAAATACGAGCATGTAACACAAATGATAAATAAGTAATCATAATCAACATTCTCCAATAACTAGAAACAATGTCCAAATGACTAGTGAACTTAAGCAAACAATCAATAAACAAGAAATATATATTGGACAGAAGCACTACGGTCGAATTGTGTATCAACAGTCCAAAATGTATGTACAAATATCGCCAAGAGCTAAACAAATTTGTAGAGCTAAGCAACAGAAGCTCTAGGGTGAACAGGACGTACGGTTTCAACATATAGCATGTATGGGGAAAAATAAAAAGGGGAAATTCCCAAACCAGCCATTTTTGACCAAGGTTTTTCAATTCTACCCCAATACCAAAACAAATTCTCAAAGTAGCCATATTATTCCGTCGGGTCCGACCAAAACACTAACTGATCCGACTGAATTTGTAGCCTATCATGACGCGCCATGCATGATGTTCCGTCGGATTAGCCGGTAGAACCGTCGAAGGAGAAGACATTCAGCTTCGATGGAAACAATGTCTGAACAACCGGATCCGACTGTTTAATTTGTCCGGCGAACCTAGATTTT
>NW_027498201.1:0-25896 GCF_021521415.1 Bidens hawaiensis | reverse complement strand
GAGCCTTTATCACCACCCATGCCTCTGGTATCTTGAAACCAGGATACAGAACAATTGCCTCATCTTTAGTAAAGTGCACTGTGTACTCTTTGTCACAAATCTGAGATACGCTCAATAAATTATGTTTCAACTCCTCAACAAAATTCACCTTCTCCAATTTGATTTTTCCATTCGATACGGTTCCAATACCAGTGATTCTACCACCACTCTCTCCAGCAAAACTTACCCTACCTCCTTGAACAGGTTTCCATTCGTGTAACAAATTCTTGTTACCAGTCATGTGCCGGGAACAGCCACTATCTACAACCCACAGATTGTTTACAGTCCTGTTCAACTGTTCATGCACGATTAAAGCAAAGGATTAAAATCTGGGGACCCAAGACCTACTGGTCTTGGGTCGATTAAATCTGTTAAACGGCATCTCGTATTGAGAATGATTTCTGTAAGTTCTGTAAGGATACCTTCTTGAGAATTGACTATGAGGCCATCCAAACCTTAGTGGATTAACTGAATTAAATCTGTTTGTTTGGTTGTTAACTGGGAAAAACTGAGATCGAGTTCTTTGAGATCTTGGATTAGTCCAATATCTGAACTTTGGTGAGTTCGCATTCCTACCAGTATTGTAATTACCATTCATTTTATTTTCAGTTTTTGGAGGCCTCATTCCTTTGAATTCTCTTTGATTTAGAGGGCAATTAGCAATTAGGTGTCCGATTTGATTGCATCTGAAACAACTCCTGTGTTCAACTTTCGTCTCAACAGTTGTTTCAGATGTTGAGGTTGCATTACTATTCGTTTGTCTAACATATGGTGGGACAAACGGGTTTAGGGGAGAATTCTTTTCAGTTGGCTTATATTCCTCCCCACGTTTTAGTAACACTACCTCTTCTTTTATCTCACTAGATTCGGATGTCTTGTTCAAATTTGATGAGACAGAACTAGGGACATAAATCTTAACATTTGAAACAGGCTTACATGTTTCGCTTTTACTAACTTCGGGTTCTTTAATCGAAACTTTGACAGGAACTGTCTGACTAATTTCAACATCAACAGATTTCTAATTACTAGGATCATACGTATAGTTATGGTTATATGGTGGTGGAACTTCAGAATATCCAATTCTCCCTTTTTTAACTGGGGAACGTTGAACACTTACGATGTGATCAAGCATTGCAGAGGAGTTTCTAAATTGTTCAATTTTTCTACCAGTATTGTAATTACCATTCATTTTATTTTCAGTTTTTGGAGGCCTCATTCCTTTGAACAATTTTCAGTTTCTAATGTGAGTTCGCATTCCTACCAGTATTGTAATTACCATTCATTTTATTTTCAGTTTTTGGAGGCCTCATTCCTTTGAATTCTCTTTGATTTAGAGGGCAATTAGCAATTAGGTGTCCGATTTGATTGCATCTGAAACAACTCCTGTGTTCAACTTTCGTCTCAACAGTTGTTTCAGATGTTGAGGTTGCATTACTATTCGTTTGTCTAACATATGGTGGGACAAACGGGTTTAGGGGAGAATTCTTTTCAGTTGGCTTATATTCCTCCCCACGTTTTAGTAACACTACCTCTTCTTTTATCTCACTAGATTCGGATGTCTTGTTCAAATTTGATGAGACAGAACTAGGGACATAAATCTTAACATTTGAAACAGGCTTACATGTTTCGCTTTTACTAACTTCAGGTTCTTTAATTGAAACTTTGACAGGAACTGTCTGACTAATTTCAACATCAACAGATTTCTGATTACTAGGATCATACGTATAGTTATGGTTATATGGTGGTGGAACTTCAGAATATCCAATTCTCCCTTTTTTAACTGGGGAACGTTGAACACTTACGATGTGATCAAGCATTGCAGAGGAGTTTCTAAATTGTTCAATTTTTCTATTTAATTCCACCACTTTTACCTGGTAATCAGCTATCTGTTTATCCCTGTCAGCAATTAGTTTGGTTTTTTCTTCTAACACTTCATAACTAAGATCAATTACTTGTATTTTTTCAGCTAGACTTGCTTTAAGACTTCTGATATCTTTTTCACTAGCTTTTATTTTTACCGAGTAACTGTTTTCTCTAGTTTTAGTGTAATGATGATCTTCTTTTAACGTTTTAAATTGAGCGTCCAAACTAACAAACTGATCAGTTATTGTTTTCAATTGTTCAGACAGATTTTCACATTGCATACAAGGGAGTTCAGAACTTACCTCAGAAAGCTGATCGTTCACTTCTGCCATGTAAGCTTGATTTTCCCCCGTCTCCCTCTCGCTTCCTCCAGTTTCGATGTTAACTAAATTTGCCTGTTCGAAGACTTCCTCAACCTGTAGATTCCAGTTATACCCACTATTGTGTCTAGATACCATAGCCTTATTCTCACTATCTCCCCCATTCTGTTGTGCAGGCCTGGTCTGGCTGCGTTCGACTCTCTCATTTGTACATTCCTTGGCAAAGTGACCATTTTGTTGACAGTTATAACATCAAACCTTTGACTTGTCAAACCCTGGTCTTTCACCAACGAACTTTCTACCCGTTTTCTTCATGAACCTTTTAACTCTTCTTACTATCATCGCCATCTGCCATTGCAGATCCATCTCTTCCAGATCATCAGAATCAATCTGATCATAGTCTTCATCCAAAGTTGAGGGATCGACTATTTTACCTTTAATGTAATTCTCATAAGATGCAATGAAAGATGCATAGAGGGCAAACTGTTGTTCAGCTGATTTAACACTCATGGGCATCCGTGAGTATTTGTTGGTTTGAGCATTTGATGAAAAGTTACCAGTTGTGGCTTGAGGTTTTGAAGAATTATTTCCTGCAGCTACGAAACATACATCACCATCCATGTTAAGAGTCACATGACCATCATGAGTTGAGTTTGAGCTTGAGTCTCCCTTTGAGTAGTAAGCAGATGATTCTGATCTTGAACTTGAACTTGAACTAACTTTTGCACCGTACATTCCCAGATCCTGAACCTGATCAGTTGGTGTCTCTTTCCGAACCATGTTTAGTTCAAAAGTTCGTAATTTATTGACTGCTGTTTCCAAATCAATATCAGCAAACTCTTTTTCTTCTCTCATCAAAACCGTGTACATTTCCCATTTCGGTGGAAGAGCATCAAGAAGTTTCTCTACTATCTCCTCTTCTTTGTATACAATGGAGTAATTGCTGAGTTCGGTCATCAGGTGATAATATCTTGTGATGATATCATCAAGTGATTCATTTTTCAAATATTTGAACACCGAGAATTGGGTTTTTAGTAGCTTAATTTTGGATGCACGTATCCCCACATTACCTTCATATCGATTTTCTAGCGCTTCCCATAGCTCTCTAGCGGTTTTGTATTTCCTGAAGGTGTGAAGAATTTCTTGTGGAAGAGCCATGGTGATCGCCGCATGAGCTTTACTCTCTGCCTCATACATTTTCCTTTCCTCCTCATCCATCTTACTGTACTTCTTTATTTGATCACGACCCTCAAACAAGGCCGTTGGTGGAATGTATCCATCTTGTATGCACACCCATATCTTAGCATCTTGATATTTGACGTACTGTTCAAATCGATCTTTCCAAGCAACGAAATCGGTACCCTTAAGCATTTTCGGAGCCTTAGTTGCTGAACCGGCTTCAACTTCCATTTTCACTAGTTCCGTGATGTTTATCGAAGTCATCGTTGAAAGAAACACAACTCAAAACGCTAGGAAAGTATAAAATAATTTTTTATTATTTTGAACAATGCCCAGTAGGCGAAGTTATGCTTAACTTCGCTTAAGCTTAACTTCGCTGATACACAACTTCGCTAAACCTTAACTTCGCTTGATTCTTAACTTCGCCTGATGTTTAACTTCGCTTCTGGACAACTTCGCTTAATTCAAGCGAACTTGTGAGACAAGTGAAGTTAATGATAACTTCGCTTAAACTTATATCTTCGCCTAAACCCTACAAACAATGGCGGCAACTTCGCCTAATGAACACAAGGATTTTGCAGGTTTTAATTTGACGTATTGCGAGGTATGCGAAGGTGTAATGGGTTATATTTGATGGTGGGAGACGAGTAGGACACAAAAACTCGGTATTTCAACGTAAACTCGTTCCGCGAATAGTCAAACGGAACGATTTCTACACTCGTGTGATGATCCCGAACCACACAATCACGAGCAAATGCTTTGATACCAATTGTAGGTTCCCAGCCGGATCTACACGGAAATATCTCGTATTACGTAGGTGCGGAATATCTACGTAAGACGATACGAGTGTTAGACGCGATATACGTTAAACCCAAGTACAAAGACACGTTACAGTACCCAATAGACACGTTGTATTGCAACTCCTTTAACACGTGATAGCCAAATCTCAATTACACGTACTGAACCACCGTTTTCAAAACAAGCTGTAGCCTAAACATATATACCCTTCGACAACTTCGCCTAACATGCTAGGCGAAGTTGTCAATAACTTCGCTTGTTCCACAAGTTCGCTTATAACAGGCGAACTTGTGAGACAACTTAACTAAAACAAAACAAAACCAACTAACACGATTACAGACACTAGATACTGAACTACTGACATCATGTACCAACATGTAACTTCATTTTTCTCATTTCGTTTTCTCACAAAAACCCATTTATATCCTACAGGTTTCATTGACTTTGGTGTAATGACAATAGGTCCAAAAACCTTTCGATTATTTAGGGAATTTAATTCAGCTTGCATGGCATATTTCCATTTGCTCCAATCTTGTCGATTTTTACAATCATCTACAGATTTTGGTTCAGGGTCATCATTTCCTTCCATGATATCACTTGCCACAGAATAAGAAAATATATCATCAATATTTTCCATTTCGTCTCGATCCCACATTATATGTGATTTACCATAGTTTATTGACAATTCTTTATTGGAATCATTTATTTCTTCCTGAGAAAATGTTATATCATTTATTCTTTCCTGATGGAAGGTTTTGTCAATCATTCCTTCCTTAGGGTCAGTATCCTTCTCAGAACCCTTTCTTTTTCGAGGATTTTTATCCTTTGAACCGATTGGCCTTCCACGTTTTAAACGTTTTTGAGATTCATGAGGTGCATTATTATGTTTTTGCTTGCTTGGAATCTCAACTCGAGCTGGAGCATTAGCAGCTGGTATATGAGATTTAGTGACCCTGTTTATATCAGTAAATGCATCAGGTAACTGATTTGCAATTTCTTGTAGAGGTATTATTTTTTGAACCTCTGTCTCACTTTGTTTTGATCTTGGGTCTAGGTGAAACAATGATGGCACACTATCTCTTTCTTGCCTTTTCATTTCTCCCCCTAATGCCGGGAACATTGTCTCGTTAAAATGGCAATCAGCAAAACGTGCTGTAAATACATCACCTGTTAAAGGTTCAAGGTATCTTATGATGGAAGACGTTTCATATCCAACATATATTCCCAACCTTCTTTGGGGACCCATTTTTGTGCGTTGTGGCGGTGCAATAGGAACATACACAGCACACCCAAAAATTCTAAGATGAGAGATATTTGGCTCATTTCCAAAAACAAGTTGTGTGGGAGAGTATTTATGATTTGCACTTGGTCTCACACGGATTAATGATCCAGCATGCATAATTGCATGACCCCAAATAGAAACAGGGAGTTTTGTCCTCATTATTAATGTTCTAGCTATTAGTTGTAGGCGTTTGATCAACGACTCGGCTAAGCCATTTTGTGTGTGTATGAGCAACAGGGTGTTCTACAACAATCCCCACAGACATGCAATAATCATCAAAAGCATGTGATGTAAATTCTCCCGCATTATCAAGCGTTACTCTTTTAATGGTATAATCCGGAAAATGTGCACGTAATTTGATAATTTGAGCAAGAAATTTTGCAAAAGCAACATTACGAGTCGATAATAAAGAGATATTAGACCATCTGCTGGATGCGTCTATTAAGACCATGAAGTATCTAAATGGTCCACATGGTGGATGAATTGGTCCACATATGTTGTAACACCCCGACCAAAGGCGGATTATACATCGGGGCGCCACATATTGCTTCATTACTCGCGACACTATTGGTGTCAATATTTATTAATACACATTTTATCGCGCACGCGCAGCGGGGAAAATAAAGAACATAAATCAAACATAAATCAATATATTATAAATTAACATTCAAACATCAACTTGTCTTGATACATTTTAATTCTAGGTCCAAAAGTAAAAACGTCCTACGTGTCCACAAGCTCCAAAACAGCTACTGCAAACCTGAACATGTGTTAAAATAAACGTCAAACACTTGCGTGTTGGTGAGAAATCAAGTTTAATAGATAATCATAGATAATCACAGTAAATCTGCGCGCAACACGTGTATGTCTAGAGTTTAACAAGGGTGTAATCAGATTGTGATCAAGCCTAAGATAGTTCATAGATCATAGTTCAATCCATGCTCCCAATTGAGCATAAAAACGAGAAAACATCTGTGCAAGTGTAAACAAAGAAAACCGTAAACGATAGGTCTCCCGTGTTCAACTAATGGTACCAACGGAACTGCGGAATAGGCCGAACAAAGCGGTTAATGATACACACATACAAATAAACAGCCAAGTAAACGTCCTCAACACATGGGATACTGCGCGACTAAAGCTCATAAACAAGTTTAAGACTCTAAGTTTGTATGAACACATGAACATCCCAAAACATTAAAAGCAAAAAGGGATTAGGTACGAGATTACTCACATGATAAACGATGCGGTGGTAGATAAAGCAAGAACCAACTTTAAACAAGCACAAGTTAACCTATAAATAAGATTATTGTTTTAACGATTGGTTTTAAGTCTTGATTATAAGTTAGCATAATTAATAAGTAAATTATAATATATATTACCGGAAAAGCAGGAAGAACAAGGAGGAAGACGGAGGCAGAGAGGAAGACGGCAGAGAGAGCAAGGAGCAAGAGAACAGGAGAGATTAAGTGTTTTGTGTGTGATGTGTTATGAAATATTATTATTATTTATAGAAAAACCCTAGGAGACACAATCCCTAGAAAAAGGGGAAAAGATCTCAAAAAGTAAAAGATTCCAAAAGCAAAAGATATGGAAAGATATGGCAGCTGCAGGGGGCAAGATAAAGCTGACAGGGAACAGTAAAAAGCATGGGCGGATCAGATAAAGGTACTGGATAAAGCATGGCAAAAGCAGATCTCAAAAGATAATGTCAGTCACTTTTTCTGCCAACCAATGGGGTTGGTGCGCATGCTGCGCCGAAAGTAACTTTTCAGACAAAGCAGATTAGGTCAACAGCACAAAAGATAAGACAACACAAAAGCAAACGGCTAGATTTAAACAGAAGAAAACTCGAAGGATTCAGCGCGAGAAGGCTAAGGCGCGAAGGCAGACACAGAAGGTCAAGAGAGCGCGAGCGCGAAGGCAGACAGAACTATCCTTAACGCGTCGCGGAAAGAACTACATTTCTAAGCACGCCGCGGGAAGAATCACATTTCTTAGCGCGCCGCGGGAGGAACTAAAATTCCTAGCGAGCCGCGGGAAGAACTATAATTCTTCGCGCGTCGAGGGATGAACTACGATTCTTAGCGCGCTGCGAGAACTACAATCCTTAGCGCGTCGCGGGAAGAACTACCGTTCTTAGCGCGCTGCGAGAAGAATTACAATTCCTAGCGCGCTGCGAGAAGAGTTCGTCTCGCGTATCGCTGAAACAGGTGGTCTTCACGCAGGATTCCTTGCGTGGAGCTGCGCAGACAACCTTAGGCGGGAAGGAACAAAGGACAAGCACAGAAGAAAAAGAGGGAAACAAGGCGGAAAGAGAGAAGGAAGAGGGACGGGACGGCGGAAAGAAAGAGAGAGAAAGAGGCGGGAAGGAAAATATATATTATTATTAAAAGTAAAATATAAGTATAAATATTAATTAATAAAAGAGAGATCGGGTCAGAGAAACGGGTACCTGGGTCGGGTCGGATCGGGTCAGATGTCACAGTCTCCCCTACTTTAAGAAATTTCGTCCCGAAATTTATCTCGAAGTAGGTTGCGCAGAGAACAGGTGCGGGTACTTGATCTTCATTTGATCTTCCCTTTCCCATGTAAACTCGGCTCCGCGCTTGGACTCCCAGCGAACTTTCACGATAGGGATACGACTGCGCTTGGTTTGCTTAACCTCGCGATCCATAATCTCAACAGGCTTCTCAACGAAATGCATAGTTTCATCAACTTGAACTTCATCAAGTGGAATGTGAAGGTTCTCGTCAGCTAAACACTTCTTGAGATTGGATACATGGAACGTTGGATGCACATTACTGAGCGCAGGGCGGCAGGTCAAGTCTGTAGGCAACTTTTCCCACACGCGCGAGAATCTTGAATGGACCAACATAACGAGGAGCAAGCTTACCCTTCTTCCCAAAGCGGACAACACCTTTCCAAGGCGACACTTTGAGGAGAACAAGATCACCAACTTGAAATTCGAGAGGCTTTCGCCTACGATCTGCGTAACTCTTCTGTCGGCTTCTGGCAGTCAGCAAATGATCACGGATCTTGGCGATTTTATCGGTTGTCTCTTGAACAAGTTCGGGTCCTGTGATTTGAGTTTCACCCACTTCGCTCCAACAAATCGGGGAGCGGCATTTACGACCGTAAAGTGCTTCAAATGGGGCCATACCGATACTGGAATGATAGCTGTTGTTATAAGAAAACTCGATCAAAGGCAGGTGTGAATCCCAATTACCTCCAAAATCAAGAACACAAGATCGGAGCATATCCTCAAGAGTTTGAATAGTTCGCTCAGACTGACCGTCAGTCTGAGGATGATATGCCGTACTCATGTCCAAGCGAGTTCCTAGCGCAGATTGGAGAGATTTCCAAAAGCGAGATATAAAACGGCCATCGCGATCGGATATGATGCTCAAAGGAGTACCATGGCGGCAGACAATTTCCTTGACATAAAGCTGCGCGAGTTGCTCAACACGGTAGTTTTCACGAATGGGCAGAAAGTGAGCAGACTTAGTCAATCGATCCACTATTACCCAAATGCTATCATGTTTGCTTGCTGTCAAAGGTAACTTGGTAATAAAGTCCATCGCTATACCTTCCCATTTCCACGTAGGAATTTCTGGTTGTTCGAGCAAACCAGATGGGCGTTGGTGTTCAGCTTTAACTTTAGAACAAGTCAGGCATCTAGCTACGAACACAGCAATATCCTTTTTCATGCCAGGCCACCAATAAGTAATGCGCAAATCCTTGTACATCTTATCAGCGCCAGGATGAATAGAATATCGAGATTTGTGCGCTTCACTCAGGATATCAGCGCGAAGATTCTCATCAAAGGGAATCCAGATGCGATTGAGATAGCAGAGAATTCCACTCAGATTAGGGACAAAGAGTGCTTCCGCGCCACACGCTAACTCGGCGCGAAGGTTGCCATTACTGATGGATGCGCGCTGCGCGTCACGAATACGCGATTCAAGGTTGCTTTGAATCGGCGCAAAGTGAAGATGCGTGCGCGGCAAAATACAGTTAAGCTGGCAGGGTTTTCGGCTGAGCGCATCGGCTACCACATTAGCCTTACCAGGATGATACCGGATCTCACAATCGTAATCGCTGATGAGTTCGTTCCATCGGCGTTGCCTCATGTTAAGTTCCTTTTGATCAAAGATATGCTGAAGACTTTTATGGTCAGTGTAGAGGATACACTTAGTACCATAAAGGTAGTGTCTCCAGATCTTCAAGGCAAAAACAACTGCACCAAGCTCGAGGTCGTGAGTTGTATAATTCTTTTCATGAACCTTGAGTTGTCTTGATGCGTAAGCGATAACCTTGCCTCGTTGTATAAGAACACAACCGAGACCTTGGTTGGATGCATCGCAATACACGACAAAATCATCATTACCCTCAGGTAGCGCAAGAACAGGAGCTTCACACAACAAACGCTTGAGCGTCAGAAAGGCTTCTTCTTGCTTCGAGCCCCAAATATATGGTTTACCTTTGTGCGTAAGAGCTGTTAAAGGCAAAGCGATCTTTGAGAAGTTCGAAATGAAACGCCGGTAATAACCAGCTAAGCCCAGAAAGGAACGGATCTCAGAAGGAGAGGATGGCGTAATCCAGTTCTTGATTGCTTCAATCTTGGATGGGTCGACATGAATACCCATCTTGTTTACAACATGACCAAGAAACTGTACTTCATCAGACCAAAATTCACACTTGGAAAGCTTAGCATAGAGTTGCTCGGCTCTAAGCTTTTGCAATACCAATCGGAGATGTTGCTCATGCTCGGCCTTGGTCTTAGAATACACCAGAACATCATCGATAAACACGATCACGAATTTATCCAAGAAAGGCCTACACACCCGATTCATAAGATCCATGAAAACGGCGGGTGCGTTGGTTAGACCGAAGGACATGACCAAGAATTCAAAATGGCCATAACGAGTACGAAAAGCAGTCTTCGGAACATCTTCATCGCGGATACGCAACTGATGATAACCAGAACGGAGATCGATCTTCGAGAAACAGGAGGCACCTTGGAGTTGATCAAAGAGGTCGTCAATACGCGGTAAGGGATACCGGTTCTTAATGGTGAGTTTGTTCAACTCGCGGTAATCAATACACATGCGAAACGATCCATCTTTCTTTTTAACGAACAACACCGGAGCACCCCAGGGCAAAGAGCTAGGGCGAATGAATCCTTTAGCAGTCAACTCTTGAAGTTGGCTGGCCAATTCTTGCATCTCAGCGGGTGCAAGACGATAAGGAGATTTAGCTACGGGGGAAGCACCAGGGACAAGATCAATACGGAACTCGACTTCACGAGCGGGAGGGATACCAGGAAGATCATCAGGAAAAACTTCAGGAAAATCACGCACAACAGGGATATCGCGAAGCTTCTCCTCTTCAGCAGGTTTAACCACATGGGCTAGAAATGCAATACACTTCTTCCGCATGAGTCTTTGGGCTTCGGCGCAAGACATAAGTTTAAGACCACTGGAGGGTTTTTCGCCGTAAATATGAAGATCACCATTTTCTCGAGGTATGCGAATCAATTTCTTGGCGCAAATAACTTCAGCGCGATTATGCGAGAGCCAGTCCATACCAATGATAACATCAAAGCTTCCAAGAGGCATAGGGATGAGGTCAATTAGAAAATCGTTTTCGTTAAGGTTCAGCGTGCAATCTTTAATCACAGCGTTTATTAAAATAGTTTCGCCATTAGCCAATTCAACTGAAAAATCTTCTTTTAAGTTATCGCGCGGTCGCGCAAGCTTCCGCTCAAAGGCGCGAGAGATAAAACTTCTATCGGCGCCAGTATCAAAAAGCATAGATGCATAAAATCCGTTAAGCAAAAATGTACCACTAACTACGTCGTTATTCGCTTGCGCTTGGTGCGCGGTTATGTTAAAAGCTCGGCCACGCGTCACTTGGTTCGAAATTTGGTTCACCGGATTCGCTTGAGTAATCTGAACTTGTAGCCTTGGGCACGCGTTCCGGAAATGACTTGGATCACCGCAGTTAAAGCACGTTCTGGGTCGTGGGTTTTGGTAAGTTGGCTGTGGGTTCTGCGGGTAGGCTGGTGGTGTTGGCGCAATCGGATTGGAGGGAGGGGTTCTACAGTACTCAACGGAGTGACCTACGCGGCCACATCGGTTACATTGTCGACACGGGACTTGAGGTGGGTGATGAAGTCTACAGGTTGGGCAAAAGGGTTGGTTTCCTGTGTAAGGCTTCTTAGTTGGCGGGGCAGTAAGTGCTGGATTGGTTAAGGCATAGTTGTGGACTACAGGAGGTGCTGGGTAGGTTGACAGTGGGTTAGGCGCGTAAATGGGTTGTTGGGTAATGGGCGGGTTGGTAAGCGCATAGGCTTGTCTGCGCCTACGTTTCTGGTTATGGTTTGAGGGTTCTGGTTTGGTTTCTGTTGGTTCAGGGACAGTCTTGGGTTTGGTCTTCTCAGTTCCCCGCAGGAACAGGGTTCCTGCTCTGACATGGTTGTCGCTGAGCACAGCGGCCAATTCGATGGCGTCAGAGAGGGTTACTGGGTTTCTGGCCCATACAGAATCTTGAATTTCCATGGGGAGACCCCCAAGGAATTTCTCGATGGCTCGGCGGGAAGGGGTAACAAGGTGAGGGACCAGTAAGCTTAGCTCGTGGAAGCGCGTCGCGTACTCGCGCGCTTCACCGCTGTATTGCTTTAAGTTCCAGAATTCTTCCTCCAGGCGCTTAACTTCGTTGGGAGGGCAGAATTCTCGCGTAAGAATTTCCTTGAATTCCTCCCATGTCATGCTAGAAGCAGCCTCTGCGCCACGCGCATGAGCTACTCCATTCCACCATGTAAGCGCTCTGGATTCCAGGACGCTGGAAGCATATAGGGTTCGTCTGTCTGAGGGGCATTGGGTATGAAGGAAAGTGTTTTCAATCTTTTCGAGCCATTGGAGCATCACGGTGGCTCCTTCAAGACCTGTGAACTTTGGAGGGTTACCCGCGTTAAAGGACTTAATGTTATAACTCGAGGTATTGGTATTGTTTTGGCTCAAAGCTTGGGCTATTGCGGCGGCCATTTCCTGGGAACGTTGCTGTCTACGCATGCGCGAGGCTTCTCTTCTCTGAAATCGGCGAGATAGCGGAGGCATTCTATAAAAAATTTAATTTTAGTTAATATCTTGGTTTTTATCGCAAAGTTTTAATCTTATAAAGCTTGGTTTCACGGAGTTAGATACTATCAAAAGTTAAAGTAAAATAAATGATCCTAAATGCAGACTTAATAAAGGTAACAAATTCGAATCAAGAACCGACAATTCACGTATCACCGTGACTTTCCGAGTTCTCAATTTAAAATAGCTAGTAAACGAGTATTGGAGATTGACGATTCATGTATCACCATGACTTTCCAATCTTCAATATAAAATATACAAGAAAATGAGTATTGGAGGTTGACAATTCATGTATCACCATGACTTTTCAAGTCTCCAACCTCGGAACATAATCGTAAATGGAAATTGAAAATCAACTATTCATGTATCACCATGACTTTTCGGATCTTCAAATCCCAACAAACGAATATGTAAGTAAAATCAATAAAAATCGAAATTCAAAAATCGAAATATCGCGAAATAGAACATAAAATTTATATACTGCGCAAGTGCGAGCATATTCATAAATAACGAGTAATTAACAATAAGCGCGCAAACATGAGATTTCTCTCATGCGCGAGAAGGGACTCTTAGGTATTCTAGGCCGTTACGTCTAACCACCTATCCTAAAGTCAACGAGCTCTGATACCAATCTGTAACACCCCGACCAAAGGCGGATTATACATCGGGGCGCCACATATTGCTTCATTACTCGCGACACTATTGGTGTCAATATTTATTAATACACATTTTATCGCGCACGCGCAGCGGGGAAAATAAAGAACATAAATCAAACATAAATCAATATATTATAAATTAACATTCAAACATCAACTTGTCTTGATACATTTTAATTCTAGGTCCAAAAGTAAAAACGTCCTACGTGTCCACAAGCTCCAAAACAGCTACTGCAAACCTGAACATGTGTTAAAATAAACGTCAAACACTTGCGTGTTGGTGAGAAATCAAGTTTAATAGATAATCATAGATAATCACAGTAAATCTGCGCGCAACACGTGTATGTCTAGAGTTTAACAAGGGTGTAATCAGATTGTGATCAAGCCTAAGATAGTTCATAGATCATAGTTCAATCCATGCTCCCAATTGAGCATAAAAACGAGAAAACATCTGTGCAAGTGTAAACAAAGAAAACCGTAAACGATAGGTCTCCCGTGTTCAACTAATGGTACCAACGGAACTGCGGAATAGGCCGAACAAAGCGGTTAATGATACACACATACAAATAAACAGCCAAGTAAACGTCCTCAACACATGGGATACTGCGCGACTAAAGCTCATAAACAAGTTTAAGACTCTAAGTTTGTATGAACACATGAACATCCCAAAACATTAAAAGCAAAAAGGGATTAGGTACGAGATTACTCACATGATAAACGATGCGGTGGTAGATAAAGCAAGAACCAACTTTAAACAAGCACAAGTTAACCTATAAATAAGATTATTGTTTTAACGATTGGTTTTAAGTCTTGATTATAAGTTAGCATAATTAATAAGTAAATTATAATATATATTACCGGAAAAGCAGGAAGAACAAGGAGGAAGACGGAGGCAGAGAGGAAGACGGCAGAGAGAGCAAGGAGCAAGAGAACAGGAGAGATTAAGTGTTTTGTGTGTGATGTGTTATGAAATATTATTATTATTTATAGAAAAACCCTAGGAGACACAATCCCTAGAAAAAGGGGAAAAGATCTCAAAAAGTAAAAGATTCCAAAAGCAAAAGATATGGAAAGATATGGCAGCTGCAGGGGGCAAGATAAAGCTGACAGGGAACAGTAAAAAGCATGGGCGGATCAGATAAAGGTACTGGATAAAGCATGGCAAAAGCAGATCTCAAAAGATAATGTCAGTCACTTTTTCTGCCAACCAATGGGGTTGGTGCGCATGCTGCGCCGAAAGTAACTTTTCAGACAAAGCAGATTAGGTCAACAGCACAAAAGATAAGACAACACAAAAGCAAACGGCTAGATTTAAACAGAAGAAAACTCGAAGGATTCAGCGCGAGAAGGCTAAGGCGCGAAGGCAGACACAGAAGGTCAAGAGAGCGCGAGCGCGAAGGCAGACAGAACTATCCTTAACGCGTCGCGGAAAGAACTACATTTCTAAGCGCGCCGCGGGAAGAATCACATTTCTTAGCGCGCCGCGGGAGGAACTAAAATTCCTAGCGCGCCGCGGGAAGAACTATAATTCTTCGCGCGTCGAGGGATGAACTACGATTCTTAGCGCGCTGCGAGAACTACAATCCTTAGCGCGTCGCGGGAAGAACTACCGTTCTTAGCGCGCTGCGAGAAGAATTACAATTCCTAGCGCGCTGCGAGAAGAGTTCGTCTCGCGTATCGCTGAAACAGGTGGTCTTCACGCAGGATTCCTTGCGTGGAGCTGCGCAGACAACCTTAGGCGGGAAGGAACAAAGGACAAGCACAGAAGAAAAAGAGGGAAACAAGGCGGAAAGAGAGAAGGAAGAGGGACGGGACGGCGGAAAGAAAGAGAGAGAAAGAGGCGGGAAGGAAAATATATATTATTATTAAAAGTAAAATATAAGTATAAATATTAATTAATAAAAGAGAGATCGGGTCAGAGAAACGGGTACCTGGGTCGGGTCGGATCGGGTCAGATGTCACATATGTCACCTTGAATTCTTTCAAGAAACATTGGTGTTTCTTTATCGACTTTTAATGGCGAAGGCCTTGTAATTAATTTTCCAAGAGAACAAGATGTACATTGAGACATTTTATCTATTTTGTGGATCTTTTGACCTTTCAGTGGATGCCCATGGGTATTTTCAATGATCCTTTTCATCATTGTGGATCCTGGATGGCCTAATCTGTCATGCCATAAGTTTATGATACCAGAATCGCAACAATTTTCTTTGACTGCCATATGTGCTTGAGGCACATTTATATATGTATAATGCAAACCAGAATGGAGCATTGGCAATTTTTTCAATATTTGATCTTTGCTTATGATATGCAAATATTTTTCTTTACTAACAGTTCTTGACTGAGTATCATATCCATTATGATTTATGTTTCTGAAACTCAACAGATTTCTTGTTGATTTTGGGGAAAATAAAGCATTTCTATTTTGAGCTTTGTACCATTTGGTAATGCTAAATTAGCTTTTCCCACTCCTTTTATCAAGTTTGTAGGACCTGATATTGTATTGATGATCCCTTTTGTTGGTTTCAGTTTATAAAAATATTTTTTAGATCTAAGTATAGTATGCGTGGCTCCACTATCCGCTATACATATATCTTCTTCATTTGTTTGATCTTGTGCTCCGGTGATTTTCATTTTAAATCTTGAAAAATATTAAGAAAAAATAATAAGTGTATAACGAAGACATATGATATTTTAATAAGAACTTTATTTAATTGAAACACAAGTAGTACATGAAAGAGGAACTACATAATTAAAGATAATGAGAACACACTTAATAATTGCATCTAATTATAGTAGTCAAGCGACTTTGTTTCAAAGTTCCACCTCAAAGTCTTCAGCGCTCAGCTCAGTATTGATGTTATTAAAGTTATCAACATGGTTCACTTCTTTCTCTTTTCCTTTTAGAGAGGCTTGGTACAGTTCACACAGATGTGGAGCTGTACGACAAGCCTTTGCCCATTGGTTTGTACTTCCACATCTAAAACATGAAGTGCCATTGTTTTCGGACCTACCAGCTTCATTCCATTTATTTTGGTGGTTGGAATTGGTATTGTGTGGGACATGATAATTATTGGCTCTCTGGTTACGACCACGGCCACGGCCACGACCACGACCGTAAGAATTATTGTTCCATTTGAATGAAAGCTTACGATCATTAAAATGTCTTTTGTCAAAATGACCACGGCCACGTCCATGGCCTCATCCTCGACTTTGTTCCCATTTATGACCAGAATTTTTATGAGAACTTTTGTGAGCAACATGTGCTTCTGGTATTGCTAATGAACCCGTGGGACGAGATTGATGATTTTTCATCAATAATTCATTATTTTTCTCTGCTACAAAGAGCAATGCATTTAGATCAGAGTATCTCCTAAAATTCTGCAAACGATAATGTGTTTGCAAGTTTATGTTTGATGCATGAAACGTGGAGAAAGTTTTCTCTAACTTTTCTTCCTCTGTTACGGGATACCCACAAAATTCTAGCTTTGAGCAAATTCGGTATAAAGCAGAGGTGTAATCATTTACCCTCTTAAAATCTTGGAACCTAAGACTGTTCCATTCATCTCTAGAAGTATGAAGTAAAACTTCACTTAGATGACCGAATCTGCTTTTCAAATCTTCCCATATTATATATGGGTTATCATAATTAAAATACTCATGCTGTAGTAATTCATCAATATGTTTATGGATGAAAACATCAGCTCTTGCTTTATCCTGGTCAGAGCAATCATTGTATTCTTGGATTGTTTCTAACACATCCATAGATTTTAAATGTCTTTTGACATTTGCTGTCAAAGACATATAATTTTCTCCAGAAATGTTGAGTGCAGGGAATTCGAGTTTTGCTATATTTGACATTTTGTTGCTTTGTGTCTATTACATTTCTTGATTAGGATATAAGCGGCTCGTGCTGATAACGTGTTATAATATTACCGTAATTGTAAGAATATTGGATATGATAGAAATAAGTAAATATATGAGAAGTGTACTGGGGTGATATTTCATTTCCATCGAAGCAGTATTTATACTACACAAAAGGTAAAATATACAGGGGACAAATCTCAGACATTTGAAATATGTGGAGTGTTAATGTGGCCAAAACTTTTGACAAAAGTGACATACAACTTGCAAGGTCGTCGGTGGTTTCACAACAAAAAAGTATTATTACACGAATAGTACGGTTGGATAGTTGGATGTCTATGTTCACTATTTGTTTGTTCCCTAAACAAGAGAAATATGTTCGTTCAATGTGAAAATATTATCTTACTTTTATTAATAAAAAGTATGAAAATAAATAGTGTCCAGCTTTTTCTTGTCAAGATTCATGACCGTTGGAAATTTCATAGCTCATTAGACTTTCTAATGATCATCAAACTCGACTGCTTTTTTGTATTTAAATTCTAATCATCACGTTTTAAACAAAAATTTAATATATTGAAATGTTTAATCAATTTTTATTATGGCTCGATTTTGAAAAAAAAGTTATGTCAGCACGTGTTAACAGTATATTTGAAATTTTGTAAAACTTTATATTTTAAAGGTAAAAAACAAATACGGGTAAAAATTACTTATGATAAAATAATATATAAAAAAACAAATAAAAGATTAAATAGGTCGTGAAAGACGAGTTTGTGGTCAAACTGGCCGTCAAAAATGAGTTTGAGGCCAAAATGGTCACCAAAGATACATTTAAGGGAAAAACATATCGTCAAATATGGGTTTCAGACAAAAATGTCATGAATTTCAAATATGGTCTTAGGCAAAAAAAAATGTCATGAATTTCAAATGTGGTCTTAGGCGACAAGTTTATAAAGGGTATTAATGGAATCATCAAAAAAGGAGGGGGCAAAATAGGATTCTCTCTTTAAAAAGAGAAATTTTGAGAATTTTTCCGAACAGATAGTTTATCCAAATTTTCTTGTCAAGTTTCATGATCATTAAAAATTCTAATACTCTTATTAATCCTTAGAACCCACTTCAAATCATCCTATTGGGCATGCAAATCCAAATCGATGGACCTTCAAACGCCTGTGTCGTTGGTTATTTAGTTCGCTTCAAATCATCTTGTTGGATATGAATATATATAATTTTATTATTATTATTATTGTAACTTTTAAAGTGTGCTTAAAAGTTAACTTATCATTGGATAGAAATGGGTGTGTCTGAAATAAGAGGGAAAATTCGATTTGACAAATCATATGACATGTTTGTAAACGTTTAAAAAACAGATTAGTTAGAAATGCTCTTATTGTCAATAACTTTTTAAACGACTATATCATTTCCGTTTACAGTAATTTGTGCCGGAAAAATATATATAAACTTAACTTTCACGTGCTTATTATTTGGAAAAATAAAATGTTAAAAAAATGTGTTTAAAAGCCTTAATTCGTAATAAAATCAAGAAGAAAAAAATAAGGCTAGATGCTTAGATACTGGACCCGTCAATGGCTAGATAATGGACCAGTCTTCAAAAAAAATTAGGTTACCTCTTACAAAGTCTACATAATGGACCACTCTTTGATAAAACACTTCATAAATCTACTTTTTATTAGTGCGTGGAATAACCTAATAGCAAAAGGCGGCCCCATATACCCGCAATCACAGACAACACTAGGTAACTTAAGCCCAACATCTCCTATTCCACGGAAAACTCGCCGTCCGAAACCCCACCATGATAAACCCCAATTCAAACCTGAGACCTTGCGGTCTCCAATCCAAATTTCTACTTTCCCTCCCGGCTGGTTGAGCTAAGTTCACTGGCCATAAAAATATTCAATATAAACTGATAAATTCATCATTTTTTTAATAAAAGTCCGGACTTATACAATATATTGTTTTTTATATAATTAGTATATCTTACTCTCATAATAAAGTAAAATACTGGCGATAATGTGTCAAACCCATATTCTTTCTTGATCTATTTTTCCTTCCAAAAATCTTAATATTATCTTTCATTCATTTTAGGTAAATAAATCAATTGATCAAATAAAATATACTACCAAAATTATAGGATTTGAAATTAATAACTAATGGTCAATATTTTTTTATTAAGAATACTAAATATAATTTGATACCAAAATTAAAAAGTATATACATATTATTTTTAATTATTTTTAAAATATACATGTGAGCCATAATACTTTTTCCTAAATATAATTTCAAGATTTACCTAAATATATATTTGAATTATCTTTCCTAAATACTTTCGTAGTATAATTTTTTTTAATTGTAGAATCTCTCATCCGAATCATTCAAATGATGTTTCTATTATTTTTTATAGCAAATGCTGGAAAATTACAAGTTTATCAAGGACAATATAAGTTTGATTTATTTGATATATATATATATATATATATAATAATTACTAATAATTGATTGATTGGTAATTAGTTTGTTTAATTATATCTTTTACCTTTAATTTTATCCTTTCTTTCAAAATAATTTATCTTTTTTTTTTAATATTTGACAAACCCGTGTATTACACGGGTTCAAAAACTAGTATAATCATATAAAACTAGTGTAACATGAAAGGAATAAAATGAAAAGATCCGATTATAAAACATAAGAAAACTAAACTGAAACATGGTATATAAACAAATGTAGAGGGTGGTTTGTGTTGTTTAATATTTTATTTGATTGGCCAATAATAGTGATCCCTGCTTTCCAGACCAGAAATCTTGTGCACATTTTAAAGGACCGGGAGGCCACTTGTTGAAGGAAAATATGTGTCACAAATCATAAATTAAATGACATAAAAGTTTATATAACTTTATATATATAATACATATTTTTTAAGTGTTTTTTAGTCAAACACGTAGATCACAAACTAGTGTAATAATTTAATTCACATATGGTGATAATCAGATTTTTCAAATCAGGTTATATAATTTTTAGAAGTTGAAGTAAAATTTGAATTGAGACTGGTTTCAAAAACAAATTTATAAAAAGAAAAAATGAAATTTGAAAGTCTGGGTTGTGTTGGCCCAAAAAATCATTACTATAAATCTATAATAATAATTTGAATTCAAATATTCAGGTTGAATCGATTCAAAAGTCTTGAGTTCAAACTCGGTTCCAACCAAACTTGAAACGCGATTTAGATGGTAACCTATTCAAACTTCGAAAAATAAAAATTTCAAGTTCCATCTAAGTTTTGGTTTGAATTTCAATTTTTCGTGTATGATTTGAATAATATACTAATTCTCAATGACTTATGACACGTATTACACTCGGTAACTGATACAATGATTAAATATTTTTCAACTTTATATAAAAAGTAACATATGATAAAATTATAACTTCTAGTTTACAGGATAGACATATACTTACATACATAGTTGCATCTGGAGGTGCACAAACCGGTTTAAAACTTAAACCAGTTCGGTTTGGTTAACAAAAGTCAAACTTTATTATCGGTTTTGGTTCGAGTTGAAACCGGTTTCTTACCATGTTACGATCGGTTTCGGTTCGAGTTTTGATCGGTTTTGGTTCGGGTTTTTGACCGGTTTTTCTCAGTATTGGCTGGTTTCGGTTCGGTTAACCGGTTTTTGTGGAGAAAATTACAAAACGGTTCCGAACCTACGGTTTCAATCACTTCCAAACCGGTTTCTACATGATCGGTTTCAAACCGGTACGGTTCATGTTCGATTTTTAGGTCGGTTTATTTGCCCACCTCTAATTGCATAGTTACACTTATATAATATTGAACTGCATCGCTAATATCCGACCTCATACTAATCAATACTGTCTAATTTGTCAATTATTTACTCACAAATTTGTCCGATTATTGACTGAAACTTTCATGCCATGTCAAGACTTTTCTCTTATTCACAACCAATACGTTCAAAACGCATTGGCTATATTTAAGACCAGATGTTTCTTGACTCAACATCTTAATTTGACTAGACTAAGGATATATGGTTTGATTAACTTCAACACAAATGTCAATATACAACTTATAACTTCAACTAAACTTTTCATTTTTATAGTCTTGAACGTTCAAAAAACCCCGAAGAGATGGCCACGTGACAAGGAACCAAATGCCACGTGTTTGATGGAAGGGTGTAGGGACCAAACCCATGATTTGTCTAATAGGATCGAGTTTGTGTGTGTGGCTACAACCACATGTTACAAACACAGGAATCTTTGTCCGACAGGTGGATTATTGTTCCATGAGTAAAGGTGCATTGTAACCTTATCATACACCCTCTTCATACCTTCTTATCTTCTTTCTAGTCACACCTTTTTGTATCCATTCTTCCCACTTGTTTGAAAAGCACAAGTCCCATTTTCCTCATTTTCCCCAACATTTACTCTTTTAATATTGTATTTCTTTTTCAAACGACTAACATAGAATTGCCTAAATACTCTATACGGGATGATTTAATGGTAAAATATAACTACCGGTAGGTTAACCCAGCCATACGGAGCCCATAAGCGTCTTCAAATTATCTTCGGTTTCTAAGGAAAACCCACATGCCATAAGGCCCACTGGTGATAAAGCACGAACGCCTTCTGGATCGAACTGAAGATCACAAAATCTCATTATTCCTTCATTGAGTCACTCATGCCCCTCACAAAGATTTGTCTATGAAACCTGAGTCTTTATTAAGAAACCCAAGTTTTCTACCATAATAATAATAATAATAATAATAGGGGTGAGATCCGATACAAATAAACTTAACTTATTAAACATACAAATAACTAGAGTAATTATAGTTTTAAACTAGAGTAATTAATTAAGTTATAAAAAATAAAATAGTGTAATAATACTTATTCTAATTCAGAAGTTGTAGAGTAGTAATAATTACTCTAGTTATTTGTATATTTCTCATGATAAAAATTATTTGTATTTGATCTAAACTCATAATAATAATAATAATAAGTCAATGGAAAGTTATGGTGATTTATTTATTATATTTAATAGTCTAATATATATGTATTATTTATGTAACTTGTAGGACTAAAGTACTTTATCTTTGTTGCACCCAACTTGAATTGTGTTTGATGTGTACATTTTATTATTTAAAATTAATATTCCAACTATAGGAAAAGAAATAGCGATATGTGATATTTTTATAAACTCTATGTTGGTATACAATACTGATATCAAGACTTACACGTAAGGCTATATATTCAATCAAAACTTTGAAGTACCAAAATATGATTCAACTGAAATTGAATTTTATTTTAATTTTGTTTCGTCACTTATATGTCTTGATAATTCTTTCTACTAAATGGAATTAGCGTTTGAATACTCGATTACAAATTGACATTTGGTCAAATTGATAAAAGCGAATTCATATGACCATTGGTTTTCTTATAAGCATGCATCTCATCAATATCTAGATCTTTAAATAAGTGGGGAACTCTTAACCCAAACCGATGTGTGCCAATTTTGTTAAAATTTGTTTTTTTTTAGTTTGAGACGAAAACTGAATCAAATTCAACGGTATTTTATTCGGTTTTGACTGTTTTGTACATTCCATAAGGATTTTTAAGTTTGGCAAGCGAGCTCACACATTCTTCCCATGGATCCTTAGATCATCATAGAAGCCAAAACTTAATCGCAAAAACAAACGGCCATATGAATTGCAAGAATAATCATCAAGATCAAAATTTTCATCTGCTGAACCTCAAAATCATAAGAAAAATCAATATTTTTCATCGGCCATTCCTTTTTTTCTAAATTTCAAAAATCGAGTTTTTTTTTAAACATACACAGTAAAAATCCCACCAATAGCAAATATATTAGCATACCCAGTAAAAAAAATTCAAAAATCGATCCTCAAAATCGCTATAATTAAATTGCAACCTAATGACCTATGACTTAAACCAATGATCAAATTGCAACAACCACTACAACTGAATGGAGGCCATTTGAAAAACGATAAAACATACATGTAGGATGTAGATCCGATGAAGTCGAGTAACAATTGAACAAGCATAATCAAATTCGAACATAAAACAAAATCAAACGCCAAGTGGAGCCAGACTCAATTATTTGTATGTTTTAATTTACTAATTATATGAAAGTTATATTTTTAGAAAGTACTAAAATGTTACTTTAAAAGGTAACAAGTGAGACAATTCGGTAACTTTTGCTACGTTAATAGCTTTGTGAACAAACTCAGTGGTATGTACTTCAAATGTTGCAGGCTACTTTTATACATAGATTAATGTTAACATCTAAGGTTATGTACTACAAATGTTATATCATCGTTATAATTGTGTCGGCCGCAACACGCAAGATGTTTTCTAGTTATTTATATAACCCCAATGATTGTACTATTGGTAATAAGAATTGTCACGATGATTGATACCATAAAAGAAAACATAATTTTTCATTTACATGAAAAAGCTTTCAACCATTTTGATATATTAGAAAAGATTTCTCATTCTATATCCAGTTTGATATATTATAAGGAGGTGTTTGGTTAAGTCTTTTGTTTTTGCCTTTTTGCTTTTAGAGGGGTAAAATGTCCCTCCAAAAAGCAAAAAAACTTTAATTTGGTGCTTTTTGAGGGGTGTTTTAGACATTTTACCCTTTCAAAAGCAAAAAAGCAAAAAGAAAAAGCTTAGCCAAACACCCCCTAAGACAGAATTACAAATTTTGTCCTTTAAACATATCTGATTTACGAATCAGGTCATTTAAAATGTTTACTTTCAGACAGTCTATGTTTATTTGATTTTCGTCCTTTAAGCTAATTGTCATCAGGGGCGGATTTAGGGTTAAACTACGTTTATACAGGCATGCATTCGTATATGACGAGTCGAAAATCAGTCAATGCCCACCGTCGGTTACCGTCAATAACATACGGCAGGGATGAATGCTTAATGAAGAGAGAACGGATTCAAAAGTGTTGGTTCATTGATTTTCCGGCAGCCGGCGATGGCTACCGGGTGTTGCGTGTGAAGATGTTAAGATTCCTAGGGAAGACACGTGAAGATAATGCTACTGCTTTTATTTTATTATTTGTCTTTTCTGCCTCTTTATTTGTTGCTTTTTGATTATTATTATTATTAATATTATTGCTATTAATTTTAAGTGAATTTTTTGACCATAAACTCAACACAACTAGCAACAAATGATAATAAACTTTATTATGTTAAATTCAAAGATATGCAAGAATATAAACTTTATTATATTAAACTTCTTAACTATATAGTTGTTTAACTTGTTTTCACTGTCTACTCAAATAACTTATATGATTTAAAGTTTAGATATTTAACATTTCATTTATTTTATGGTTTAATTTTTAACAAAATGCAAAATTAACTTTTAAATAGTTTGTGAAAAAGACCAATTTAATATTTAATGTGTCCCGAAAGCTTATTCCGCTTTGAAATGTTGGTAGGCCCATTATCTTTAAGCCGAGCCATTTTTTACCCGGTGCATTTGTGCCCACCGTAACGAAAATTTCTGGATTCGCCACTGACTGTCATCCAATTCCTCTGTTAAGTTGATGCACGTTAGTAACATGCAAGCATGTTAAAGATATTTGGGTGTGATTGATCTGGTGTTTCATCGTGGTTTTAGAGAGAGAGGAGGGATGATTGACATGTTAAAAGACCAAAAAGCCCTCATATGTTACTCACGTGCATCAACTTAACAAATGAATTAGATGACAGTTAGCTTAAATGACGAAAATTAAATAAAAATAGCATGTAAAGAACACCTCCTGAAAGTAAATATTTTAAAGGACCTGATTCATAAATCAGGTATGTTTACCGAAAAAAAATTGTATTTCTGTCATATTATAATGATTAAACTTTCCTACAAAACATTTTATTGTGAAATAAACTCGCAGCACTCGTTAATATATCTAGACAACTTTTAATGACATTGGTGTCATGTAGACCATTTACATACAACACCAAATTTTACACCGAAGCAACGTGGATTCACTCAAAAATCTTGTAACATGAGAAGCTTTATTATATATTTATTAATAAATAAATAAAAAGTAATGTACTTTAGAATATGATTACGTATAGGACAAACCAAAATCATATAAGAAACGTGCATTGCATTGAAGGCTACAAACATGTGAATGGACAACACTTGACATGCTCATGTTGTTACTAGGACAATATATGATATGAAAAACGTGCGAATATTAAGTGTGATAGCTTTAATTAAAATTTATCTAATAATATTAATTAGCTAATCCATTTTGTTTTATTTTGGTTGTTAATGCTCTCTTTTAAATCCTTTCACAACTTGTTTTCTTCAAATTATCAACCAATTTGTATACACATGTTTTGGTCATATAAGGAAGATATATGTCTATTTGTGTATGTATATAATGTTTTTAGTGTGTTACAAACTTACATGTATTATCATAAGATTTGGTCAATGTTTGTGTATCTCGATAGTGGTTGTTTGTGTGATTTATGTTTAGCATGAAGTATGTGTTTTGCATTCGTTGTGCAATGGTCTATGTGTTCAATGTATGCCATGAGCGCAACTCGAGGGTAGGATGTGCATGCTTGCACTTTTAAGGATGGGAAGTGAACACTAACAGAAAATGAAGTACTGTTAGCTGAAAAAAGTTTAGATGACGTTTAGTTTTATATGTTAGTAATGTTTTTACTGTTACCATCACACCAACAGT